>NC_045744.1:29288008-29288123 GCF_008692095.1 Etheostoma spectabile
GAATGAAGGAGTTGACAATTTCAGATGACTTCTTTGTTTTCACAATGTTTCTTGCGCTGAAACATGTGAAGTGGTCGATGATGTGAAGATACCATAAACCTGGTTCCAACTCATG
>NC_045744.1:29288133-29291367 GCF_008692095.1 Etheostoma spectabile
ATGGCCACTGTCTCATTATATTCCGAAGCTAAGGGCAAGCCCACAGCAGGCTTTGTCTTCTTGTACTTCGGGCATACATCACAGTCATATACTATTTGTTGCAAGACGGTAAAGCATTCTTTGTCCTTGTTCCCTGAACTGCGAATGAGCCTCTGTAGTCTGTCTGCAGACGCGTGACCAAACTGTTTATGGAGCTTCAAGGACTTTGTGTTTCTCATCTGGGGACATATTTTCTGTTACTGTTAGAACTTCTTCTTCAATTGAACCTTCCCAGTTTCTTTGTCTCTGATGTCAACACGTAATGTCCAGAGCTAGTGAATTCAGAGTTGATTGCTTGAACATCACTGCACTGTCCTTTTCCATGTCCAAAATGGTCCCTGCCTTCTTAAGGGTGTTTTATTCGCAGAAGTGATGTCAACCTTGCCAACTTCACTTTCAATGTGGCATTTTGTTAGTCCTATTTTAGCTGGTAGTTTAACCTTTCTTGTGGAATACACCAGATTGCCATCTCCGAACCGAAATGGTCTGCAACTGGGAGTTTCTGTTCGCATCAATTTGTTCACTTGATCTTGGGTGAGGTCATCAAGATAGCTTTCCAGCCATTTCTCCCCACACACAGTACGGGTACAGGCAGTGTCAATAATCGCAGATCCCAATGATTCAGTCATAAATATCTCAGCATCTGACATGGAGGCCTTTGTAAACAATGTAATGTTACATTCCTCTACATTTGCATCTTCAGTTATTCTTACTTGTTCAGTTTTCTTGTGAGGACAGTCTTTAGCCCAATGAAACGTGCATTGGCAAATAGCACATCTGGATCTCTTACCAAACTTATCCAGTGGATTAGTCCCCGATAATGGCTGCCTTAGTTGTCCACTTTGCCATGTTGTGTTCCGTTTTCCTCTTCCTTGTGGTCTTTGTTCTGTGAAAAACGCCACGTCCTGGTTCATTTGTATTCCGTTTAATGAACCTGTCGTTTTTCCTCCGAAGATCCTTTTTAGAGCCGACTTCATGGAGGAGAACTTCAACTCCGTGCAAGCCGTCAGTGCCAGTTGTCTGCTTTTCTCGTCGAGACAGGCCGTGTCTAACAGCTTAAAAGCCAGTATAGCATCAGGAAGCGTCATATTATACTTTTTCATCCGGTTGTATCGCTGTTCGAAGTCAATTATGTAGTCCGTCATAGAAACGGAACTCTCTTTCGTTATGCCATCAAAATAAGAATAGGCTTCATATGCGCGGTCCTTTTCTTCCTTTAAGAACACGTCGTCCAGTTTAGCTAACAACGTTTTCATACCGTCTTCACTGTCCAACTCTTCAGCGGGTATTCCCATCGCTGTTTCACGAGCTCTCCCCTCAAGTCCCAAGGCAACAGCAAGGGCTTGTTTCGTCTTGTCGAGGTCGGTAACCCTCGTCCAGATACTGACTTCATTTTTCCAACACTCGTATGGTCTGGCTTCAAAACTTCGGCGGAACTTTATAACTAGCTGCCATCTATAACCATCCTCTGCTACCAATGTTACTGCTATAAACACGACCGTTTATTCAGTTCATACTTTTATTCAGTGCCACGCTAGCTTGGACACACGTGTCCCACCATGACCGCACAACCAACCACACAACTCCACGCATGCGCCAACCTGCACCACTGGGAAAACCTTCTGCCGTAGTGAACAGTGTAGAGGAAATAACATGTTAACATATTATCCGCTCTATTCACCAAATGCTTCAGAACTCATTGGACGGCGCTTCACTGCAGATGGACAATGACCCAAAGCATACTGCGAAGCAACCAAAGATTTTTTAAGGGAAAGAAGTGGAATGTTATGCAATGGCCAAGTCAATCACCTGACCTGAATCCGATTGAGCATGCATTTCACTTTCTGAAGACAAAACTGAAGGGAAAATGCCCCAAGAACAAGCAGGAACTGAAGACCGTTGCAGTAGAGGCCTGGCAGAGCATCACCAGGGATGAAACCCAGCGTCTGGTGATGTCTATGCGTTCCAGACTTCAGGCTGTAATTGACTGCAAAGGATTTGCAACCAAGTATTAAAAAGTGAAAGTTTGATTTATGATTATTAATCTGTCCCATTACTTTTGGTCCCTTAAAAAGTGGCAGGCACATATACAAACTGTTGTAATTCCTACACCGTTCATCTGATTTGGATGTAAATACCCTCAAATTAAAGCTGAAAGTCTGCAGATAAAGCACATCTTGTTTGTTTCATTTCAAACCCATTGTGGTGGTGTATAGAGCCAAAAAGATTGGAATTGTGTTGATGTCCCAATATTTATGGACCTGACTGTAAATACTACAGGGAACCCTGTGCGTAATGCTGCATGATGGCGCTGTTGGCACTGCAGGAGGGCTATGCCAATGGAACATTAAGAAGAGAAATGTCATAAATCATTTGACAGAAATTATTTATATTTATATAGTACATTTCTATTCTTAACGACCTCTCAAAGCGCTTTTTACATGGTATAGGAACCATTCACCAGTCACACACATTCACACTGTGGCCGAGACTGCTATCAGATAAACATTCACGCACATTTACACTCCGATGCACAACATAGGGAATAACTCGGGGTTCAGTGCCTTGCCCAAGGACATTTCAACATGGGACTACAGGGCGGTTGCCTTCCAAATCTTCTGGTTTACCACTGAGCCACAGCCGCCCCGGCATAACAAAAGAACAACATACTGATCAGCATTAATGAGGGGCTTTGCATTGACTATTTATGGTTAAAAATGGGCGTGTACAGGGCAGGATGAGAGGCTGATTCACATACACACACTTTTGGGTAATCTGTGTTTTATAAAGGGAGCTGTTGTGGTTTGGGGTTTTTGTTTGGGTGTGTGTTTCCCTTTCTTTGACCTCCTTGTGTTTTTGTCTGTTTTCTCCGTGGTCCTGTGTTCCTGGCCTTGTCTTGATCCCCTGTGTCTGTTTGTTCTGTTTTCTGCTTTATTTTGGTAGTCAGCTTCCTGTCTTGTCTAGCTTCACTTTGTTTGTCTGATTGTCCTGCCCCGCCCTAATGTGATTAACCTGACGTCTCACCTGTTCCCTATTACCTCATTACCTCTTGTACTTAACCTCTGTGTTCCTTTTGTCTTGTGCTTTGTCATTTTGTCTCGTTCTGCATGACGTCCAGTTCGTCGTTCGTGTGAGTTTGCTCAGTCTGCGTTTCCCTGTCCGTGTTCCTGCCTTCCCCTGTGAGTGTTCCTTTGT
>NC_045744.1:29291377-29291496 GCF_008692095.1 Etheostoma spectabile
CCTCTGTGCCTGGTTTGGACCTTAGTTTGGACTTGTTTGGATTTTTGCTCTGGCTTTTCCTTTTGTCTCATGTATTTTGGACAGTCATTAAATAAATCCCTGCATACCTGCTTCAGCCT
>NC_045744.1:29291506-29293891 GCF_008692095.1 Etheostoma spectabile
TCTGCATTTGGGTCCTCACCTACCCCCCACCATAACAGAATGACAAAGCCATAGTATGGACCCAGCACAAAGGCGCCTGTTTGAGGGCAGGGTGTCAGAGTTTGAAGAAACTGTTGCCGCATTGACAAACTCTGGCCCCACCGAGCAGTCTCCCATTCTTGAGAGGATTGCCACACAGCAGAGGTGGTTCAAGGAGAGGCCGTGGGTGAGCCACTTTGGTCCGTGTCTGGAAGACATTAGGAAGAGACTGGAGGGTTAGCGATCAACGTTGTGCACTGGCTCACTCACTTGCCCGCCTACGCCTGGACCCACCAAAACAGTGGCTATTGGGGCAGTGTTTTTTGCCCAGCCGGTTCCTTCACCGACTCCTCCCAGACCTTCCACGGCTCCCCCCGGAGAGGAGTCCAGGATGTGCAGCTCTCTGTTCGAGCATTTTCATGGGTGGCTCAAACAAAAAGAGGAGAAGCATGGACAGGTCTTTGAGGGCACCCACCTGGCTGTTTTTTCTGGAAACCGTGGGGGCCGGGGACGTGAGGGGGACGTCGGGGCCCCCGTCGGACTTCTCGTCGCTTCACAACGGAACCTGCCCTGATCTGTAGGCCCCGGGAGACGGACCTCCAGCAGTCGACAACTGCCACAGCCACCGCGGAGCCCCAGTCGACAACTGCCACAGCCGCCGCGGAGCCCCAGTTGACGACTGCCACAGCCGGCGAAGACGCGGACCCCCAGCCAGCACCTGCCAAGATTGGTTCCTAGGGAGTCGGTACTGAACAGTCCTCCCTGGGAGCCGCCCCGGACCCTCAGCCGGCATCCGTCACCACGGACCCCTCGGTGGTCCCGGCCCCCGGCCGACGGCCAACGTTTGCGGCCCTCGGTCGACGATCGGTGCCCCCGACCCCCAGCCGGGGTCTGGGCTTCTGCCCTCTCTGGGCATTGGCTCCCGGGGTCCCCCTGGTCCCGGTTCTAGGGGTCCCCCGGGACCCAGTCCCCTGGCTTCCTCTGGTCCTGGCCTTAGTCCCAGGTCCTCAGGAACCCACGTTCCCCCGGGATGTCTCTTGACTTCTTTTGACACTCCATTACGGTAAGCGTACCTGACTCATTTCCGTTTCCTGTGCTTGTGTGTTGATAGCGTGTTGCTGCTCACTCAATACTAGTTAAATTTGTTAGTTTTGCTATTTTAGCGGCTAACAGTCCGCTAAACACGTATTCTTCTAATAGTTGTGCCCAAGCACTCACAGTTCTTTACATGTTCAGTGACTTTCGTTAAATAACAGTTTTCGAAAGCTTGGTAGCTAACGCTACCGTACTTTAGCTTCGCTGTTAGTGACTTTAGCTTAGCATTTAGCCATATCTGTTTAAGATTAATTAGATTAGATTAGATTCAACTTTATTGTCATTACACATTACAGGTACAAGGCAACGAAATGCATTTTGGGTCTACCGAAGTGCAATAGCAGTAAGTGCAGGATATACAATGGTTCCGTAAGTGCAAGACAGTGATATGTATGATAAATATAGAAAGAATACTATTATAAACAGAGTTTTACAGATGGGTTTGTCCTATGATACAAAATATATAACAGATTGTGAGCAAGATTTACAGCTAGGAATTTGGTGGATATTCTATAATTGCAAATTTTTTACAGATATGTGCAAACAGCATAATATACAATGAAATAAGGTAAAGTTTGGGCAGAAACTATCCGAATTAAAGTGCGGTGGAAGTAATTGCATATACAGTTAAAGTACGGTAGTGGGATGTAATGTAACACTTGGTACTGTATATAAATAAACCGTCCAGCGTCAAATGAAATGTAGGTAGTGCAAAAGGTAAGTAGTGCAAAAGATGCAATGTAAACGTCGTTACTATAGTAACAGTCAGCAGTGCAGTGAACATTATAATATTGCAGATAACAAAATGGAGGCAGGTGTGAGGAGGGAGAGGAAGTCTGTCAGTATATGAGGGGAGTGGGATCATGAGGATTAGAGTTCAATAAGGAGCAGCTCTGGGGAAAAAAACTGTTTCTTTAGTCTGCTGGTCCTGGTCCGGAGGACCCGAACGCCTGCCGGAGGGCGAGGAGAAAACAGTCTGTGGGCTGGTGAGAGGAGTCCTTCAGGATGCTGCGAGCTCGATGCAGACAGCGTTTTCTCTGGATGTGCTCGATGGCGGGATAAGTGACTGGAACTTAAGAAAAGGGTTGGCGCTTTCTTCGCTAGAGCTCGCATCAAACGGGGCATAGGCATAAGCATTTGTTTTACGTCTTTCAGTGACTTTCGTTAAATAACGATTGTTTTGAACGCTTGGTAGCTAACGCTACCGTACTTTAGCTTCGCTATTATCAACTTTAGCTTAGCAGTTAGCCATATCTGGTTAAGTGACTGGAA
>NC_045744.1:29293901-29310354 GCF_008692095.1 Etheostoma spectabile
GGGTTGTGCTACATTTGCTTCGCTTAGAGCTCGCATCAACGGGACATAAGCATAAGCATTTGTGTTACGTCTTCCAGTGACTTTTGTTAAATAACAGTTGTTTGAACGCTTGGTAGCTAACGCTACCGTACTTTAGCTTAAGGAGTTAACTGTTAGCTATGTCATCTCCTCTCTCCTACTTTTTCCTGCTCGATGTGTAAGATGTTTAGTTACTCCTCTGCATCCTTTAACGGCAATGGTATGTGTAACAAGTGTAGTTTATTAATAGACATGGAGGCGAGGCTTAGTGAGTTAGAAGTCCGGATCAGCACCATGATAGATCAGTCGTTAGTTACTGTAGTTAACCCCCACCGGTAGTCGGCGCGGGCCGGCCTGAGCCTGAGTTAGCCTCTGGTATAGGGTGACCAGACGTCCCCGGTTTCCGGGGACAGTCCCCGATTTTGGCTACCTGTCCCCGGCTGGATCTGTCCCCGGAAATGTCCCCGGTTTTCACTGTGACTGAAAGACCCGAAATTGGAATGAAAGAAAGAAAACACTGACAAAACGTAGCCGATAATCGCACACCCAACACACGCAGGCTCCAGGCAGCCAGAGCCCGCGGTGCTCAGAGAGGTTTTAGAAGCCGTATTTTACGATGCTAAAATCACTGATTATTTACATGGAGTCTGGTGCGTTTAGCAAACGCAATTTCGCGGACTTTTATGTTTTAAAAATGATCTTAATCTTTAACAGAAAGGTCGACCTCCTTAGAAATCCTTTCATAATGTTGTCAGACACTTAGAATATTAATCTGTCTGTTAGAAGCTAAACAAGCACTTTTATGAACATAAATACAAGCTGGACAATTATCCCATTAACTTCCATTGTAGAGATCTCGTTTAATACTGCATCATGTCAAAGGAAAATATGTCCTCAGTAGTTTTTGTTGGATCTGATTCTCAATGAGTTGTTGCAGAAACAAGCCTTGAGCAGTAAAGCAAAAGCTGTCAGTAGTTCAGTAAACATTACAACATTATGAAATATTGAGACTTTCTGTCTTGAAATATTAGGACTTTCTATCTTTAAATATTAGGACTATTAGGACTTTATATTTTGAAATATTAAGACTTTCTATCTTGAAATATTTGGACCTTTTATCTTGAAGTATAAGGATGGATTTTTTATCTTGAAATATTAGGACTTTCTATCTTGAGGTGTAGTGGAGTGGAGTAGGAAGTAGCAGCAGGGGTGGGTCTAGGATCATACCTTAGGGGGCTCAACCCCTAATAAGAACAGCTCTAGGTCTAGTGTCCCCTTTTTAAGTTTTACAAAAATAAAAACATTACTTGTTTTGGAGGTAAATACGCTTCTGAGCTGAAAATGTCCCCGGATTTTGTCTGAGAAATCTGGTCACCTTACTCTGGTAGCCGTCCCCCAGAAACTCCTGAGCAGCCAGGACATAGTGCCTGGGTGAATGTGCGATGCGGAGGAAGAGCTTTCAAAGGCCACGGACCGCCACCAGCCTGTTAGCGTTTCTAACAGATTTTCCTCACTCAGCAACACACCCGCTGAGATACCAACTCTGATTATCGGCAGCTCCATTTTGAGAAACGTGAAGTTAGCAAAGCCGGCAGCCATTGTTAAGTGCATCCCGGAGGCTAGAGCGGGCGACATTGAGTCTTATCTGAAACTGCTGGCTAAGGATAAACATAAATACAGCAAGATTGTTATTCACGTTGGCGTTAATGACTCCCGGTTACGCCAAATGGAGGTTACTAAGATTAATGTTGAATCAGTGTGTACATACGCAAAGTCAATGTCGGACACCGCAGTCTTTCTGGGGAAGACCTGGTCTGATTCTGAGAGACGGCATTCATCCCACTTGGGATGGAGCAGCTCTCATTTCTAGAAATCTCGACACGTTTATTAGTGGACCTGATCCTTGACAATCCAGAGTTGGGACCAGGAGGCAGAGTCCCAGTCTAACACACTTCTCTGCTCCTTCATTCCAGGAGTCACCTAGTAAAAACCCCATAGTGACGGTGTCTGCCCCCCCGACCATTGAAATTATTTAAATCAAAGGTAAACAGAAGAGGAGCTGTGCATGAAAACCTCATAACAATTAAAACCACAAGTGCAATAGTGCAAAAGAATAGGAGAATTAAATGTGGACTCTTAAACATCAGATCTCTCTCTTCTAAAGGTGTACTAGTAAATGAATTAATATCAGATTCTAATATTGATTTATTTTGTCTTACTGAAACCTTGCTGGGTGATGGAGAATATGTTAGTCTAAATGAATCCCCCCCCAGTCATATTAATACTCACATTCCTCAAGGCACAGGCCGAGGAGGTGGAGTTGCAGCTATCTTCGATTCTAGTCTACTAATCAGCTCTAAACCTAAACTGAATTATAACTCCCTTGAAAGTCTTGTTCTTAGTCTTTCACAACCAAGTTGGAAATCACTGCAACCAGTTCTATTTGTTATAGTGTACCGAGCACCTGGTCCATACTCAATTTTCTTCTCTGCATTTGGGTCCTCACCTACCCCCCACCATAACAGGAACATTGCTTACAGATGTGCGTACACGTTTTTTTTTTGCATATGCCATTTTTGGCTTTTGGGCGTACATACATTTATAGTAAGGGGTTACACAGTTTAAAAAAGAGACCCCAGACCCGTAAGCTCTGTCAATTATTTTTAACAGTCTGGTTCCAAGAAAAAGAGAACAAGTGTTCTAGTCGTTTTTTTTACAAAAACAGACTTACCTATTTCCTTTGTTCTCTGTCCCTCCAGAGTTCCCACAGCAACATGTTTGTAAGGAGGAGGACATTCTCGCTGAGGACCCAGAGCTTCCACAGATTAAAGAGGAACAAGAGGAACTGTGCACCAGTCAGGAGGGAGAGCCGCTTGTACTGAAGCAGGAGACTGAAAGTGACCACAGTGAAGGTCAGACTATGACCTTTAATCCTGATGATGACCCTCTAAGTGCAGCAGAGAAAGAGCATGTAGCTAACATGCCAGTTATAACCTCTGTGGTATCACAATCAAACAGTGACCACCAGCTCCTCCCTAATGAGGCTCAGAGCCAAGATCAGAAAGGTGTGAAGACTCATGGAGACTCAGGATCATTTAGAAGTGCAGAGCCAGATCCAAAAAAGAGACATCACAAGAGGAGTTGTCACAGTAACAATGTAAACAACACTGACTTGTCAGAGATACACCGTAATACTAAAACAGGTAAAAAGTCTTTCATATGTGACTCATGTGGGAAAGTCTTTAAGTATAATTCAGCATTTCAGAGACACTTGAGAGTCCACACAGGTGAGAAGCCATATTCTTGCAAAACATGTGGAAAAGATTTTGGACGTAAAAATCACTTGGAAATTCACATGAGAACCCATACAGGTGAGAGGCCGTACGTTTGCAAGAGCTGCACAAAAACCTTCTGTGATGTCTCAGCACTAACAAGGCACATGAAAATCCACACAGGTAAGAAGCAATATTCTTGCAAAACATGTGAAAAGGATTTCGGACGATATGATGAATTTAGAGACCACATGAGAATCCACACAGATGAGAAGCCATATGCTTGCAAAACATGTGGAAAAGGTTTCAGACATAACAGTACATTATTGGCCCACATGAGAACCCACACAGGTGAGAAGCCCTATTTTTGCAAAACGTGTCAAAAAGATTTCCGGCAATATAGTGCCTTGCTGGTCCACATGAGAACCCACACAGGTGAGAAGTCATATTCTTGCAAAACATGTGGAAAACATTTTCGACAAAATAGTGCATTGTTGGTTCACGTGAGAACCCACACAGGTGAGAAGCCATACATTTGCAAGACCTGCAGGAAAAGATTCTGTGACCCTTCAGGCTTAGTTAAGCACATGAGAGTCCACACAAGTGAAAAGCCGTATGTTTGCAAGAATTGTGGGAAAAGATTCTTTGTTGATTCAACATTGAAGAGACACATGAGAATTCACACAGGTGGGAAGCCGTTTTCTTGCAAACCGTAGAACAGATTTTGGACAAAGTAGTGGCTCATTGGTCCACACAGATGAGAAGCCGTACGTTTGCAAGACCTGATGGCAAAGATATTGTGACACTTCAATGTAAATAAGGCATATGAGAACCACACTGGTGAAAATCTAAACTAATATTGATCCCTGGCCACTGTAGTCTTCATGTCAAAGTAGCCTTGGGCAAGTCACTCAACCCCAAATTGCTCTTGTTGGCTGTGCCGTTGGTGTATGAATGTGTGTGAATGTTTATCCCGTGAGCAGGTGGCACCTTGTATAGTAGCTAGAGTAAGAATGTATGTGAATGGTGCCAGTACTGTGTAAACCACTTTGTTCCTAATGATGTAAACCTTATGCTTGTTGGTTTTAAAAAATGTCCATTTACAAAGTATCTCAGTATCGCTTGTAGTTTAAAGTTTAAAAAAACTTAAAATCCATGTGCCTCAAGTATTTGATAGTTCCATATGAAGCTTCTTGCACATCTTTGCAAGAAGTTTTTTATTATTGTATAATTAATTCTATTAATGGGAATGTGCTTTTTTTGCTATTTTTAAATACTAGCTTTTGTTTCTGACAAGATTCTGAACATTTTGTATGATAAATGACAAATGATTGAATGTTTTTGATAGACTGTTTTGAAGAGTGTAATTAACTATGGAATGACTATATGGTTTGGAACCTTGTATATCTATATTTATTACTTTATTTTTATTATAATTGTTATTGTTATCAAAATAAGTTAATGATTATTTGGTAAAGAAATAAGTATGGGTAAACAAATCAACAGAACTGTAATGAAACATGTAACAAGTGTATTGATGCGGCTTTGTTTTAAAGGCTGACTGTGCTCAGTTAGTACAATGGCATGTTAGAAAGCACAGCCTAAACGATTTCTCATAAACTAGCTAAGTTAACCACGATTCTAATGGAACTGAAAAGCCAAACGATGCTGTCACTACCATTTTAGTGATTTATACGAAACCTGTTTCTTGCAGTGTCACGCTACATAGAATACAACTATTAGAAGGCAAGCTTTGAGGTGGAAGCTAAATCTAACCACTGTAAGGTAGCGAACATAAACTTTAGCTGTCTCCATGAAGCTCTCAGCTAAGCTCCTATAACTCGCAACGCAGTTAGGAAACAAGAATGAGCTAGTTAACTAATGAAAACAAGCATTTTGAATCGGTGGATGTCAGTTTTAAAGTCAGGTTGAAACTGTTTCCCATAATTTTTACGATTTCCAGCCACTCCCCCCGTACTAATGTTACTCTGTACGGAGCATTAGCTCACACCCGCTAACTTATTGTTCATCAGAAGGGAGAGATTAGGTAATGTTAGCCAACCTAAAAATCCCATTTAATTAGTAATTTCAGCATTTCAATGTTCTTGTTTTTTTTTTTTACTATTCAAATTATATTTGACTTTTGGAATTCGTTCCAGCAGCCTTATGATGAAGATCCAACATATCCTGGTTTTGCCCCTTCATAATAAAACATTTAAATACCATGGGACTTTTATTGTAAGGAATCGTATAGTAAATTAAAACTGTTTCTCAGCCTCTGCTTTGACCTTTTAGTGTGTGCTAGTGTGTGCTAGCGCTGTGTAATTCTGTCAATGCGAGACAACACAAATATCCTACATATTCTTGAATTTAGGGATGTTTTATGAAACTTAAAATAGCGTTATTGTATACTGCCAGCTGTAAGCTATTAGGCAACAGGACTGCAGAGAGCTCCGACAGCCAGCATCAGGCATCACAGAAACAAAACACCCGAAACACAATTCACTGTCAGTGGTTTCTTGGACATTAGGTTATTAAAATACTTTGAATGAGTATATAGTTGAGTAGGCAGTCTTTAATGAGGCCCAGGATACAGTGGGGCTCGAATGTTTTGGCACCTCAGGTACAAATTTGTATTATGTATGTGCATAAAGAAGCCAAGAAAAGATGGAAAAATTTCCAAAAGACATCAAATGACAAATTAGACATTTGTATAATATGTCACAAAAAGTACATTTTATTTCCATCATTTACACTTAAAATAACAGAAAACTAAAAACCGTCGTATGCAAAAGTTTGGGCACCCTGCAGAGTTTATGCACCGCCCCCTTTGGATGCTGAGACCTGACAGTGTCATGGATTGTTCTCAATCATTGTCTGGAAAGACCAGGTGATGTCAATCTTAAGGTTTTGAATGCCCAGACTCATCTGACCTTGCCCCAACAATCAGCACCATGGGTTCTTCTAAGCAGTTGTCTAGAACAGGGGTTCTCAACCTTTTGCAAGCTGGGCCGCCCCAAAGCTGGTTCATTGCAGTTGGGGCCCTAGTGCCCTACGCCCCACACACCACGAACGATAGATAGATAGATAGATAGATAGATAGATAGATAGATAGATAGATAGATAGATAGATAGATAGATAGATAGGCAGGCTATTATTTTTAGGCCCACATTATTATTATTAATATTATTATCATCATCAGTAGCGGTAGGTATGCCTATTATCATTACTAGGCTATTTTTTATAATTGGCAGTAGTACCAGACTTCTAATGTAAGCTTGAAGATATTATTATTAGTAGTATTATTATTAGTATTATTATGAGTAGTATTAGGCCTATCATCATTACTAGGCTATTGCTATATATTTATATGAGGTTACATGCTTTATTGTTTTTATTATTGTTTTTATTATTATTATTATCATCATCATCATCATCATCATCATCATCATCATCATCATCATCATCAGTAGGCCTATTATCATTACTAGGCCATTGCTATAATTGGGAATTGGCACCAGACCTCTGATATTAATTTATGCTTTATTATTGTTATTATCACTAGGTCTAATAGTAGGCATCATCTGCATTTTTTAAAGAAGCTTGCAGGTTGGTGATATAAATGTGAGACCTGAGCCTGCTTTGCCTTGCAAAGATCCTCAATTCTTGGCTCAATGTTTGATAAACATAGCCTCAAATCATCCTCGATTTGTGCACAATTACGGTATTTAGTTTTGAGTGCAGTCATTTTTGAGAATCCTGCCTCACACAAATATGTTGACGCGAAAGGAATATGAAGGTAAATTTGGTGCAAAAGTGAGAGCGCGTAGATGCGATGTGAGCACTTGTAAAATATGACTTGAGAGCTTGTGAAAAAAATCTGTACCCGTGTTTTTTTTCACTTGAGTCACTTTTCCAGTACAACCACAACTCAGTGATTCCAACCTCTGGAATCTGTCACTGCAGCTTCTCATGTTATATTATATTATATGCAGTGTGCTCTCTCCATCACACAGCGGCGAGTCTGCGCTCTCCAGTTTTGCAACACTTCTTGCGATACATTTGGTGCAAAACTAATTTGTACCTGTGGACTTAGTCTGTGGAGCTCTGAGCCAACAGGACGTTAGCTAGCTAGCTTTGGCTAACTTGCATCCAGCCCGCTTTTTTTAATACTGTAAATACCTTTTAATCATCTCAACACTTCAGTCCGACTGAAACACTGGCGGTGAGCTCCAGGGTCCTGCAGCCGCAGACGGACCGCAGTCAGTGGGGCTCGGCCAGCGTGGAAACACCGCTAGAAAGATCCGCTGCCGAGCTCGACGTGATCTGATCTCCAGCGGGACACGGAGACCTCCAGACCCGGTAGCAGCGGACCAGCCCCCCCGGAGCCCACCGCCAGTGTTGGTGGAATAGCAAGCTAGCGTTAGCTGACTAACCAACAAGCACACTTACAAATAAGTTACAAATAAATACAATTTAATTTAAAAGTCAGGCGTTATACACACTGGCGGTCCGTCCGCGGCTGCAGGACCTGGAGCTCACCAGCAGTGTTTCAGTTTGACTGTTAAAAGTGTTAGGATAACTAAAATGTATTTATTCATTAGCGGGGTTAGTTCGCTAAATGCAATTCCACCAACACTGGCGGTGGGCTCCAGGGAGGCAGTGCCGCTGCTACGGGTCTGGAGCTCTCCGTGTCCCGCTGGAGATCAGATCAGGTGGAGGTCGGCAGCGGAGCTTTCTAGCGGTGTTTCCACGCTGGCCGAGCCCCACTGACGGCGGTCCGTCTGCGGCTGCAGGACCTGGTGCTCACCGCCAGTGTTTCAGCTGGACTGTTAAAAAGTGTTGAGATAATTAAAAGGTATTGTATTTAGAAGCGTGCTGGCTGCTAGTTAGCTAACGCTAGCTTTCATGCTACATAAATAAGCCGGACAGAGTTGTCCCTCATCAGGTGATAGAAACCCTGCTGTCCCCGGCCGTCCTGTTGGCTCAGAGCTCCACAGACTAAGTCCACAGGTACAAATTAGTTTTGCACCAAATGTATCGCAAGAAGTGTTGCAAAACTGGAGAGCGCAGACTCGCCGCTGTGTGATGGAGAGAGCACACTGCAGCGACAGATTCCAGAGGTTGTAATCACTGAGTTGTGGTTGTACTGGAAAAGTGACTCAAGTGAAAAAAAACACGGGTACAGATTTTTTTCACAAGCTCTCAAGTCATATTTTACAAGTGCTCACATCGCATCTACGCGCTCTCACTTTGCACCAAATTTACCTTCATAAGAGGGGCTCACGGCAGCTCCCGTGGTTGAGCACAGTTTTTTCCCCTCCCATCCTGTAGTCTACTCGCGCCCCCCCGGGACAGAGTCCGCGCCCCCCCGGGGGGCGTGCCCCACCGGTTGAGAACCACTGGTCTAGAAAACTGAAACTGAAAATAGTTGATGCTCACAAAGCAGGAGAAGGCTAAAGGAAGATAGCAAAGCGTTTTCAGATGCCAATATCCTCTGTTTGGAATGTAATTAAGAAATGGCAGTCATCAGGAACAGTGGAAGTTAAAGCAAGATCTGGAAGACCAAGACAAATATCAGACAGGATTGTAAGAAAAGCAAAATCAAAACCCACGTTTGACTGCACAATCCATCCAGAAAGACCTGGCAGACACTGGAGTTTTGGTACACCATTCCACTATAAAGAGATGCTTGTACAAATATGGTCTTCATGGAGGAGTCATCCGAAGAAAACCTCTTTTACGTCCTCACCACAAAAATCAGCGTTTCAAGTTTGCAAATGAACATATAGACAAGCCTGATGCATTGTGGAAACAAATTCTGTAGATCGATGAGGTTAAAATAGAACTTTTGGCCGGAATCAACAATGAGGTACATTTGGAGAAGAAAGGGCACAGAATTTAATGAAAACAACCTCTGTCCAACTGTTAAGCATGGGGGTGGATCAATCATGCTTTGGGGTTGTATTGCAGCCAGTGGCACAGGGAACATTTCATGAGTAGAAGGAAAATGGATTCAATGAAATTACAGCAAATTTTGGATGCTAACTTGATGCCATCTGTGAAAAAGCTGAAGTTAAAGAGAGGATGGCTTCTACAAATTGATAATGATCCTAAACACGCCTCAAAATCCACGGTGAATTACATCAAGAGACGTAAACTGAAGGTTTTGCCATGGCCTTCACAATCTCCTAACCTCAACATAATTGGAAAATCTATGGATAGACCTTAAAAGAGCAGTGTGTGACAGACAGCCCAGAAATCTCAAAGAACTGGAAGACGTTTGGAAGGAAGAATGGGCAAAGATACCTCAAACAAGAATTGAAAGACTCTTGGCTGGCTACAAGAAGTGTTTCCAAGCTGTGATACTTGTCAAAGGTGGCAGTACAAGGTAATTATTCTCCAGGGTGCCCAAACTTTTGCATCTTTTCTTGGCTTCTTTATGCACATTAATACACATTTTTACCTGGGGTGCCCCAACTTTCAAACCCCACTGTATAGCCTAACAGTACCATTTCCCTTTTGTAATCTTTCACTAGGATGTAGACAGAGGCTGCATCCGAACTGACCATTTAACTGGGTCATGTTTTGCAATATCAGGGCCTGGCATCTGAATCACATCTTAAGAGCTGTAACAGCTCTACAATCTTTCAAAATGCTGCATCTTTTTAGCTTGAAGCCTGTGGTTGACAACTTCTGACACTCTAAAGTGAACGACTTTAAACATGTATTAACATTTGTTTTTTTCCTGCCAAAACGAAAAACATTTTATTTGCGTACATTGTAAGGAAGCTCGTTTACAATCCCTTGTAATGTCCAAATACGTAAGAGTGATGATTACAAGCACTCCATCACAGTTGAGGTTGAGAAGTATTCATGAGGACAATTAAGTGAGCCTCCATTTTTGTTTAGATTATGGTACATTTTACTACTACATATATCATAATTCTCTGGATTACATTATGCTATTTCCTGATTTAAGACAACCGGCAATAGCTTCTCTTTGACGAAGATGTTTCAACTTGTTTGTGTTTTGGAAATAAATAAATAAGTCATCATTATTCTGTGAGCATTCAGCACGTTATTTGTATTTGTATATATTGTACATTGCCCTTAACCATCTTTGTCACCAATGTAAAACTCATAGTTTAGACAATATAAGTGACATTGTAGGTGACCTTGTATTGATTATACAGTCCCTCAAGGATTTCGCAGACTTTTTGTGAAGATTGATGTGGCCTAAAATGCCTGATGTTGCGGGAGCTGTAAGTAATTGCAAAAAAACTTTGTTGCAATAAAGTTGCAGGAGACAGAAAGTTGCAAGCAAAGTTGTGATTTTTTTTTGTATAGTTTCTTAAAAATAAAAAGGAAACTTGTTTTGGTGAGAATAAAAACACTGTAGGCTGAGTTTTCCTAGTAACAGTACCTTAAAGGCTGAGGATGCAGCAAATGTTGGTATAATATGAAAAGGGCTGGTAGATTTAAGATAAAAAAATAATTATTTATTTAATGAATCAAATCTGAACATGTCTGTCAGTGGCTTGTTGAGTTTTACATTGTTAGTTTATTTTCTATCCTGGGGTGGGCTGGGACACATTCATACGGTTTGATAAAGGACTTATTGGAATTTAACTTATCATTGCACTTACAATAATGAGCGTAGCTGTCATCAAATTAGGTCATCCTGTACGTCTTATCTTCTTATCTCCGTTTTTTCTGCATCCACCGTGTGTGTGTGTGTGTGTGTGTGTGGTGTGTGTGTTTGTGGGGGAAACTCAGCAGCCCTGTCCACTGCAGAGCTGACAGGACTGAAACAGCAGCCACTTTCAGCGACATCAGGGTGAATAAATTGCTACAGCGTACATTGATGTTAAAATGTATATAAGTTGGCACAGTCTCGGTTCTGGAACCATACTCCTGGATAGGGTTGGACTCTTTTCTACTCCGGAGATGCCCCTGGTGTGAGGATACTCACAAGCCCCTGGCTGAGCGCCGCTACGTTGGAGTTTACTCTAGTGGACGAGGGTCGCCTCCTTACATCTGCTGGTGGTGGGGGGAAAACTCTGACTGTTGTTTGTGCATTTGCACCAAACAAGAGTTCGGAGTATTCGGCCTTCTTGGAAACCTTGAATGGAGTCCTATATAGGGCTTCAGTGGGGGATTTCAATGTACATGTGGGCAATAATGGAGATACTTGGAGGGGCATGATTGGGAGGAACGGCATCCCTGATCTAGTGGTTGTCTGTTGTTGGACTTCTGTGCTAGTCATGGATTGTCTATCACAAACACCATGTTCAAACATAGGGATGCTCATAAGTATACTTGTTACCAGAGCACCCTAGGCCGAAGGTCAATGATAGAGTTTATAATTGTTTCATCTGATCTGAGGCTGTATGTTTTGGACATTCGGGTAAAAAGAGGGACAGAGCTATCAACTGGGGTCAGGGGATGGGGGAAGACTCTGGACAGACCTGGTAAGCCCAAACGGCTAGTGCCGGTAAATTGGGAACGCCTGAAGGAGGCCTCTGTCCGATGGACTTTCAACTCACACTTCCGGCGGAGTTTTTTGTGCATCCCTGTGGAGGCTTGAGACATTGAACCTGAGTGGGCAACATTCAAAGTTTCCATTGCTGAAGCTGCGGTTGGGAGCTGTGGTCTTAGGTGCCTCAAGGGGCAGTAACCCACAAACACCCTGGTGGACACCGGTGGTCAGGGAAGCCGTCCAACTTAAGGAGTCTTCCCGGGATATCTTATCCCAGAGGGCTCCAGAACCTCTGCCG
This sequence comes from Etheostoma spectabile, assembly GCF_008692095.1. Classification (NCBI taxonomy): domain Eukaryota; kingdom Metazoa; phylum Chordata; class Actinopteri; order Perciformes; family Percidae; genus Etheostoma; species Etheostoma spectabile. The sequence continues at coordinate 29,305,973 of NC_045744.1, forward strand.
TGAAAGAGGCAAAGCAGCGGGTGTGGGAGAAGTTTGGAGAAGACATGGAGAAGGACTTTCGATTGGCACCAAGGTGCTTCTAGAAAACCATTTGCCACCCAAGAGGGGGAAGTAGGGAACCATCCAAGCTGTGAACAGTAAGGATGGACGTTGTTGTCCTCAACTGAGGAGGTAAGAGGGTGGTGGAAGGAGCACATTGAGGGACTCCTTAATCCAGCTAATACGCCATCTATGGTAGAGACAGAGCTGGAGGATGATAGGGGATTGTCATCAGTTTCCCTTGTGTAAGTCACTGAGATAATTAAACAACTCCACAGTGGCAAAGCCCCAGACACTGTTGGAGGTGCTGCGGGAGTATGGGTTGAGGGTGTCCCTGCTCAGGGCCATCCAATCTCTGTATGACCTGCATCCACCAGGGCTGCGCTTTGTCACCAATCCTGTTTGTAGTATTTATGGGCAGGATATCGAGGCATAGTCGGGGTGGGGAGGGGTTGCAGTTTGGTGGGCTGGGGATCTCATAGCTGCTTTTTGCGGATGATGTGGTCCTCATGCATCATTGGCCTGTGACCTTCAGCACTCACTGGATCAATTCACAGCCAAGTGTGAATCGGCTGGGATGAGGATCAGCACCTTGAAATCTGAGGCCATGGTTCTCGGCAGGAAACCGTTAGAGTGCCTACTTCGGATAGGGAATGAGTCCTTACCCCAAGTGAAGGAGTTTAAATACCTTGGGGTCTTGTTTGCAAGTGAGGGGACAATGTAGCGGGAGATTGGTCGGAGAATCGGCACAGCAGGTGTGGTATTACATTGAATTTAATGTTTTGATGAAAAGAGAGCTGAGCCAGAAGGCAAAGCTCTTAATCTACCGGTCAGTTTTCGTTCCTACCCTCACCCATTGTTATGAAGGCATGACCAAAAGAACGAGATCCAGGGTACAAGCGGCCAAAATGGGTTTTCTGAGGAGGGTAGCTGGCGAGTAAGGATTCCTCCTGGGGCATCTTTACCAGAGGCCCTCCTCCCTCCAGGCACATCCAGGTGGAAGGAGGCCTCGGGGAAGACCAGGAATAGGTGGAGGGATTATGTCTCCAAACTGGCCTGGGAATGCCTCGAGATCCCCCAGTCAGAGCTGTTTGGCTGTCGGAAAAGGGAAGTTCGGGGTCCCCTCCCTGGGGCTGCTGCCCCCGCGACCCCAAACCGGATAAGCGGATGAAAATGGATGGATGGAGAGATGGATGGATGGATGGATGGATGTATGGATGCTTTGAGGTTGATAGTATGTTTTTCTGGACAGGGAATACTAATGAAATCTAGAAGTTCAGAGAGGGCCACACCAGTATGTGTGTGTCTCATAACAAATAAGTATAAGTAGAATACTCTTTCTACTTATATTTATTTCTACTTTCATTCATTACGAACTTCTCCCAAATGTGATTCTTCATTTGCTGATTTATCGGTACTGTCCTCAAGGGAATATTGTTCTCCACTCCCAAGAATGGATGCAAAGTTAGTAAAAGACTGCGATTGTTCAAACACAACCATACTGACACTGTTATCAGAAACAAAGTTATTTGATAAATCTGCTGGACTCAAATTTGGTAGATAGACAGACAGACAGACAGATTAAAATTTTACGCAACCAGTAGCAAGACAACCATAACACAACCAACACATACACACATATATCACACATTCATAAGAATAAAAATCACTCACAGAAATGCAATGACCATGATAAGGTAAGGCTATGGTAGACAGTGTGCAATGGTGAGTGCAAAAGTGAACAGTGCAAGGATTGAACAGTGTAGAGATCAATTTAAATATTAACTATGACTATTAAATATTAACATAACCTAGAAACTGACTGATTGAATAAGCATATAAACAATATATTATAGGGAATAAGTTATAAGATGTAAGATGTAGATGTAGGTCGCTGTAGTGAAGAGCACCCTCTGTGGAATCTTCATCCTCAAACAAGAGTGCTGATTTAGGATATATAGATTCACCACAATCTGTACATATGTTCTGTAATAGGGAAAAACAAAAGAGTACATTGTGATCAGATTGTGGAATGGAAAGTTACATAAGAGACAAAAATAATAGTAAATATATCAAAAGGACCTGTAAAGACCAAACTGGCTTCACTCCTGGGTGACAATCTTTTTTTTAATGTACGGGGGGGGGGGGTATTTAATGTATTATTGTCCACTAAATCAACAGTGCAACCTGAAGTTATTATAATGCCAAAAAAGCGTTCCATAGGATTGAGTAGAGCTAGGTTTTAGCCAGAACTTTCTTAAATTAATGAAGAAAAAAGTGAGGTGGTTGTTTTTGGAGCAAAAGAGGAATGATTAAAAGTCAGCGCTCAGCTTCAAATGACAATGTTAAAAACAACAGACAAAGCCAGAAATCTTGATGTAGTCATGGACTCAGACCTGATCAGCCACATTAAGATAATTAGAAAGTCAGCCTTTTATCACCTTATGTCTTATGTCTCAGCAGGATTTGGACTTTTATCTTTAGTAGACTTGACTACTGTAACAGTGTCTTTACAGGTCTCCCTAAAAAAAAAAATTAATCAGACAGCTGCAGCTGATTCAGAACATTGCTGCTCGAGTCCTCACTAACACCAAGAAAGTAGATCACATCACTCCAGTTCTGAAGTCTGTACACTGGCTTCCTGTGCCTCAAATAATTGATTTCAAAATACTTTTACTAGTTTGTAAATCACAAAACGGTTTAGGGCCAAATACATTTCTAATCTGCTACTACACTATGAACCACCCAAAGCTCTCAGGTCTCTGGGACACGTCTGTTTCTGTCCCCAGAATCAGAACTAAACCGGGAGAAGCAGCGTTTAGTTTTCATGCTCCACATATCTGTAACAAACTCCCAGAAAACTGCAGGTCCGCTCCAACTCTCAGTTCTTTGAAATCAAGGTTGAAGACCTTTCTTTTTGATGTTGTCTTTCTTTAAATTAAGTGTTTACTTCTTAGACTGAAGTTGCATTGTTGAGACTGTATGACAATCAACAAGGGTAAAACAAAATTAAATGAATTGATTATACAGTGATATACTCCTAAACAATTAAGCAACGAAAATTATCAGCAATTATTGTTGGCTGAAACAAATATTAAAGTGAACTGAGTAACTTGGTAAATTTGGTGTTGTTTTTTTAGCTTAGGGTTGTAGCCATGCTGGGGGTATTTCTGAACAGGAAACAAACCTATTTCTGAGAATTTCTCCAACGTGGGTGTGTGACATAGATTTTATGGTCAAATCTACAAGAAACAGTTGGAACTGTTGAGGATTTTACAAAGTTTGTTGTGATTAAACTAAGCCTTATAATGACAACTATATTGTAGTGTAAAGAAAAGTACTTCCACTCTTGGTTATGTATAACCAGAGTAAAAAGTCCTATGATCCTGCGGGGAGCATGGTGGGTGAGACAGTGTGGAGGAGAGAGAGTGAACAAGTGTGTGTGTGTGTGTGTGTGTGTGTGTGTGGGGGGGGGGGGGGGTATCTACAATTAAGGAGGCTTCATATTCCAACACCCAAACTGGAAATGATTAATAGAGCCTTCCCTTTAAAACAGTATTTATAAAAGGAGAATTTATGAGGAAACCAACAACCAAGGTTTATAGAAGTGGCCAAGTTGATTAAGGATCTACGGCTTGAAATAAGTGAGGAATTTTGTTGAAGAAACACCAATGCGTTTTGAGTAGTCGTTAGACTAGAAAAGCGCTATATAAATACAGCACATTTACATTTACAATACCAATCTGTGGAAGGAGTTTACTGGTATTAGCAAAAAAAAACACAATTAAATTAAATTAATATTTATTTGAAATTCAAACAAAATGTTAAATATATGAAGACAACTCTGACTACCTTACCTGACTAATTAAAGAAATTGAGCCTTGTTGCCAGATGGCAATTAAATATTAATTATGGTGAGACTTGTATGTTGAGTAACACTGAGCACTGTGTTATGGTTGGGGTTTTTTTTCCGTTTGGCCTTCCCTGTGTTTTTGTCCAGTTTTCTCCGTGTCTGGTGTTGTAGGTTCTGTCTTATGGTTCCCTGTGTCTGTGTTTTCTGCTTCCTGTTTTTGTTAGTCAGCTTCCTGTCTTGTCTTGTCTTGTCTAACTTCACTTTGTTTGTCTGATTGTCCTGCCCCGCCCTGATATGGTTCACCTGATGTGTCACTGTTGCCCATTACCTCTTGTATTTAACCTCTGTGTTCCCATTGTCTAGTGCTGCATCATAGTTTTGTCCTCGAGCCAGTGTGCTACATGTTTCTACAAGTTTTCCTGTTTCGCCGTTTTGTTCTCTGGAGTACTCCCCTGGACTTTCCCCTTGTGATTGCCTTACCCTGCTCTGC
>NC_045744.1:29310454-29318642 GCF_008692095.1 Etheostoma spectabile
ACGAATGTAATGTATAATTATGTAATAAATACTTTCTGATAAAGTAATCAATACGTTATGTATAAACTTACAATTCAAGATCAGGGTCCCTTCCGTCCAGAAAATCCTTTTCCATTTCAGAGTCCATGGAAACTTCACTTTCAGAAGAGGAAATTATTTAATTTGGTCTTTCGACCAAAATAGCAGCTGCCTCCTCTGCCGTGAACCAGTTCTTTCCTCCAAACATCTTTACAACTGTGTAATAATGTTTTCCACTAGTAATGAAATCAATAAAAAGTCGCTCTGTTTACAAACAATACGCGCACCAATGCTCTACAATGGATGTCTGCGAGAGCGCACGGTTTACGCACAGATTTTATAGCTATTACGCACGGCTATACTAGGTCACGCCCTACTCCTATGGGATATTATCACGTATTGTTGGATTCGTCGAAATAGGAAGGTCTCATGATATTGCTACTGGTTGAAATAACTGTCAATCGAAACGAGGGTGGTCCAAATTGAATGCCCAGACATCATTGGCTTCCAAGCTGTTAATCTCAGCATCCCAGGAACAGATTGGCTCATGAGAGGTCTTGTTTGATTCGTAAGACTTTGCAGAACAACGTTGACACAAATTCAGAGTTAGGCTTCTTGCTTGAGGAAGGATGTTGGAAAATTTGTGCGGAGGTGAACTACTGGGGCGGCTGTGGCTCAGTGGTAGAGCGGTTGCCTGCCAATCGGAAGGTTGGTGGTTTGATCCCCGCCCCTGCAGTCATTGCCGAAGTGTCCTTGGGCAAGACACTGAACCCCGAGTTGCCCCCGGTGCTGCGCATCGGAGTGTGAATGTGTGTGAGTGTTTATCTGATGAGCAGGTGGCACCTTGTACGGCAGCCCCGGCCGCAGTGTATGAAAGTGTGTGAATGGTGAATGTATCCTGTAGATGTAAAAGCACTTTGAGTAGTTGTTAAGACTGGAAAAGCGCTATATAAATACAGCACATTTACATTTACTTTTTACCGTGTTTACGTTGTGATCATGAAAAAAAGAATTTTGGGACAATTTTGCAGAACTGGATAAAGGGAATAACATGAAGGTAAGTTAGCACACTTTGATTGCTGCTGTCCTTTTCAGTGTTATGACAAATCAATTGCAATTATTCACCTCCTTATATCATGGTATGTTTTGAAAGTGGTCTTATCCAAATCCTGAGAGTCTAAGCTTTCAGGCGATGTGACGCATGTGGGTATTATTGAAGGTTTAATGCAAGTTATAACAACCTTTTATGTAGCGTCCCTGTTTTGGTCCAGGCAACGTGACTGGGTTGGCAAACAAGCTGTTGTTGACTGGCACGTTCTACATCGGTTAAATAGGTGAAAAGTTTTCTTGGCTTTGCCAATTTCTTTCGGCGGTTTATCCATAATTACAGCGCGGTAGCCGCCCCGCTCACCCGTCTCACCTCCCCTTCGGTCCCCTTTGTCTAGTCTCCAGAAACCGCAGCAGCCTTTTCCCTCCTCAAGTCAATGTTTACCTCTGCCCCTATCCTCACTAACCCTGAGCCTTCCCTTCAGTTCATGGTGGAGGTGGACGCCTTGGACTTGGGGGTGGGGGCCACTCTCCTCCTCAGACCAGAAACTTCATCCCTGTGCTTTTTTTCCCCAGACCCCTTACCCCCACTGAATGCAACTACAGCGTGGGGGACCGGGAGCTGGTAGCTGTCCAGTTAGCTTTGGAGGAGTGGAGACACTGGCTGTAGGGTGCCCAACAATCCTTCCTTGTTTGGACAGACCATAAGAACCTCTCCCTCATCCAGCACAAAATACTAAACTCCCACCAGGCTAGGTGGGCCCTGTTTTTTAACCGGTTCCACTTTACCCTGTTCTACCGTTCTGGGTCCCGGAACACCAAGCCTGACATGCTGTCTTGTCTCCACTCTCCTGATGACCCTAGGAACCCGCCTGATTACATCCTCCCCCGTTCTTGTATTGTGGCCTCCCTGGCCTGGGAAATGGAGTCTGCCGTCCATCCTGCCCAGTCCGCCGACCCCAACCCCGGTACTGGACCCGCCAATTGCCTCTACGTTCTCCTTTGTGTCCGTTCCCAGGTCCTTCAGTGGGAGGCGTGGCTAGAATGTTGTTCCTACTCCGCCAACAGTTTTGGTGGGACACTGCGGAGAAGGGCTGCTGGGATTTTGTGACCACCTGTGAGGTATGTGCCAGCGCCAAACCATCCCATTAACCGCCCGCCGGTCTGCTCTGCCCCCTTCCAGTTCCGGTCGGCCCTGGTCCCATATCGCTCTGGATTTTGTCACTGGACTGCCTAATTCTCAGGGCAATTCTGTCATCCTGACCAACGCTCCAGCAACCGTCACACCGAGCCCTACTCCTGAAACCAGCCCACCACAGCAGTCATCCTCTTCAGGCAGCTTCCATCCATTTTCATCCCCACAGCCAGAATCCCAGACAGGTACAGTGAATTATTTTGCAATCTAAGGATTAGAATATAATAATGCTTTTAACAACACTGCATTGTTTATCATAATTCACACACAGAATTACATTGCTGCTACTGGAGCTGACCAGACAATACACCCACATCTACAACAATTTACAAAAATACTGGAACATGCTTTCACAGACAGAGCATACACATTCACACTGGATAAGATTATCAGATGGGACTATTACCTGGTAAGTTCTTGCTCTGTATGTACATCTTAAACGTTATAGGGACTTTCTGAAAAGTAGTAAAATAACTATTTATGCTTTTCTTGATTTTATCTAAAACTGTCCTTTTTTTCAGCAAATGATTGGTGGCTCAGGAGTAGGGAGTGCAACCCCCGGCACCATTATGTCCACATCACTCTTCCCCAGTCAAAATCCATTACCATTCCTCCCCAGTTAAACTCCCTCAGAAGTTATTTATCCAACCGAGAACGAAGAAAACCAACCTGGTCCCTCAACTGCCATCCTCACTACAAAAAGTACCGCACAAAAAAAGAGCCCATCATTCCATGATACCTAGCAGTCCCATGCTGAGAGAGGGACGGCTGCGTTGGAATCACTGGTAAGGCCAGAAGTGACAAGGTGGAGACTCCTAAAAGATAAAAAGGAGGTCACATGAAAAGAAGATGGTAACCTGCATGGGTCAAATCTTTACCCAACTGAAAGAAATTGGAAAGCAGCAACAAGAAATGATTGGGTTGCTGACAGAATCACTAAAAATAAATGATGTTAAATGATATTATGTGGCTGTCTTATTGATACATGAAGAAACTTGAACAACAAAAAATGAGCAGTGGTTAGATGGATCACATTCCCAGTGGTGAAACACTCCCACGATGCTGATTTAGCCTGGGTTCGTACCACCCAGTAACCATGTGCTGCCACTCGGAGGCACAGAAGTCTTGATGATGTAGAGGCATCAAAATGCCTTAGGGTTAAAGCTGCAAGGTAACAGTCTCAAAGTTGAAGTCATTAAATCGGTTATAATGACCATTATACTTTTTCTGCAACCCTCCTTAGAGCCATTTAAAACATTGCAACATTGTATTACCACTTTGAACTTGGGATTTGACCCAAGATGCATCACATCACCCTGTGGCATACTGCACACCAGCTCACAAAAACTTAAATGAAAGAGGGGAAAAAAGGGTGTATGACTGTAAACTATAGTGAATCTTATCCGTAAAGGTGGGCACAAATCAGGTCTCTGTTATGAGAGGCATCATGGTTGTTGGGCTGTGGTAGGTGTTGAACCCCCATTTCCTGTTGAAGAGCCTGCTCATCTTCATTACGCCAGAATCTAAACAATTGTGTACAATGCAACATGTTGTGACTGCTGCACTGATGTTTGCCACGTTCTTCATGTGCAGACACTTCAGCCCCCTGAACTTTGACTTTACAATGCCAAATGCATGCTCAATGGCCACTTTTAGAGAATGTTCTGGTAACGTTAAGAAAAGTTTCCAATTACCCAAAATATAACCTAAAGACAACCAACACACAACCAAACCTAACCTTCAGGAAGCGTTCCCGCAACCAAAAACAAATATTCCCAGAACATTTTGGGAATCAAAAATTGTTAGCTGGGCTACCCTTGGATCAGTGGTAGAGCGGTTGCCTGCCAATTGGAAGGCTGGTGGTTCAATCCCATGTTGAAGTGTCCTTGGGCAAGACACTGAACCCTGAGTTGCCCCCGATGCTGCGCCATTGGAGTGTGAATGTGTGTTTATCTGATGAGCAGGTGGCGCCTTGTACAGCAGCCTCGGCCAGTGTATAAATATGTGTGAACGGTGAATGGTTCCTGTACTATGTAAAAGCGCTTCGAGTAGTTAAGACTAGAAAAGTGCTATATAAAATACAGCACATTTACATTTACACCCTCTGTGACAACTTGGAAGAGGTCCCCAGTTGCATCAGCTGTTCTAGTGCAGCGGAACCGCCCCTTCAAGACAAAAAGGAGAGAGAGTCCTTCCTTGGATGAGGTTTGAGTGGACCAAGACAAAGGGGAAGTCATAGGTAGGTGGAGCTACAGCTCAGTTGCGCAGCAGTGAAAGTAAAGGTCGTTTTCATCCCTTAACATAACACGTTTGTCTAGATTGCTACTGACGGCTCTGTTAACCCTCGTTCAGACCGATCAGCCTACCTGAAAACTCCGGATCACGCCACTTCAATCACTCAGCTGTTCACTAGCATCGGATTTCCACCCATTACTCCCACTAAACTCCGGACTGACTGACTGACTACTTGACTGGCGTACACACCGCCACCGACTTGAGCTGCAAAAAAGCTCTGGCCGCCCCGCAAAGGACGCTTGTCAAAATGTACGGGGAAGCTTTTTGACGCATTGGTTGCTCTGACGTGGCGACATTCTCTGTTCGACCGGGAGAAGCACACGCAGCCACGGCCAATACACTGACACTAACCTTTATAAATTACATAAACACTCACCTAAAGGATTATTAGGAACACCTGTTCAATTTCTCATTAATGCAATTATGTAATCAACCAATCACATGGCAGTTGCTTCAATGCATATAGGGGTGTGGTCCTGGTCAAAACAATCTCCTGAACTCCAAACTGAATGTCAAAATGGGAAAGAAAGGTGATTTAAGCAATTTTGAGCTTGGCCTGGTTGTTGTTGCCAGACGGGCCGGTCTGAGTATTTCACAATCTGCTCAATTACTGGGATTTTCACACACAACCATTTCTAGGGTTTACAAAGAAGGCTGTGAAAAGGGAAAAACATCCAGTATGCGGCAGTCCTGTGGGCAAAAATGCCTTGTTGATGCTAGAGGTCAGAAGAGAATGGGCCGACTGATTCAAGCTGATAGAAGAGCAACTTTGACTGAAATAACCACTCATTACAACCGAGCTATGCAGCAAAGCATTTGTGAAGCCACAACGCGCACAACCTTGAGGTGGATGGGCTACAACAGCAGAAGACCCCACCGGGTACCACTCATCTCCACTACAAATAGGAAAAAGAGGCTACAGTTTGCAAGAGCTCACCAAAATTGAACAGTTGAAGACTGGAAAAATGTTGCCTGGTCTGATGAGTCTCGATTTCTGTTGAGACATTCAGATGGTAGAGTCAGAATTTGGCGTAAACAGAATGAGAACATGGATCCATCATGCCTTGTTACCACTGTGCAGGCTGGTGGCGGTAGTGTAATGGTGTGGGGGATGTTCTTGGCACACTTTAGGCCCCTTAGTCCCAATTGGGCATGATTTAAATGCCACGGCCTACCTGAGCATTGTTTCTGACCATGTCCATCCCTTTATGGCCACCATGTACCCATCCGCTGATGGCTACTTCCAGCAGGATAATGCACCATGTCACAAAGCTTGAATCATTTCAAATTGGTTTCTTGAACATGACAATGAGTTCACTGTACTAAAATGGCCCCCACAGTCACCAGATCTCAACCCAATAGAGCATCTTTGGGATGTGGTGGAACGGGAGCTTTGTGCCCTGGATGTGCATCCCACAAATCTCCATTGTTGAATCAATGCCACGTAGAATTAAGGCAGTTCTAAAGGCGAAAGGGGGTCAAACACAGTATTAGTATGGTGTTCCTAATAATCCTATAGGTGAGTGTATAGCGACAGAAGTTGTATTGTTAATTGGTCCAGTATCAGCCAGCACAAAGGACGTCTATATTCCGATTGGCGGCTGGCGTTAGCCGCTGCACCGCATCATAGCTCATTACCATAAAGTTAAAAAATGTCAACTTTCTGATTGACGCTCAACATGCCCAAAATGCAACGCTGACAGATTTGCCGCTCCTTGCAGCTTTGAGAAGCCGGCTTCCATTGAAAATGAATAACTTCTGATAACTTTAGACGCTCAAGTCGGTGGCGGTGTGAATGTCCGGTAAAAGTCTGTATGTGTTCATTCTTACTTTACATGAAATGTCGTTACTTTCTGTTGCATGTACGGTCGGACTAAAAGATGCCTTGAGATGAAATTATTTCTTTTTCGGTTTTACTCCAAAACGAACTAAGATAAAACCAGAGGTGGAGATTTTTGTGGACTTTCTTTATTCTGTTATTATTTGACAATACAGTTTTTCTATGGGACTATTGAGTGTTTTGCTTAATCTTTTGTGTTAAATACATGAACATTTGATTGTAATCTTTAATTGTGTGTGGTGTTTTGCTGGGTTTATCTTTTAGTGTGTTTAGGTTGTACATTTTTATATGTGCACTCGTGTGGTTTGATCTTTACTCTACATACAAAATACAACAAATATACACCTTTAACTGGACTAAGACTATCTTATACGTCAGGAGAGAGACCTGGCTGGCACCCCTTTAACATTTAAAAACAAACCATAAAAAGGGATAAAAGACAAAGGCTGAATCTCATTTCTCAATCTTACCCCTACCCCTTACCCTTGTTTTTGCGCGTTCACGCGGGAACTAGTGCTGTCCCAATACTCTTTTCGAACGAGGGGTAGGGCTAAGACAAAGGGGTGTATACCCCTTGAAACCAAGTGAGGACGCGAGCTTACTTGTAAACAAGGGCTATTGTACAGCAAGCAACAATGGCTGCCGCATCGACCAGAGAGACCCATAAATGTAAAAGTATTTTCGGCTTAAATAATTGATTTAAAAGTTATGACAGTCTTGTTTTTTGGTCTATACAGTCCTGTACAAATATACTTAATTCCTACATTGTTAAAAATCACTAGCGTGCTGATGATGCAAGCTTTGCATAACGTAGTACACTATTACTAGTACATTTGTCGTAGGGAAGGGGAAACAAAAAGTATTATGTTTCGTTGATTTACTGTACATTTTATCGTGCTATATCACAAAGGGACGCCAGATGAAACCCGCCAGCTCATCACATTTCGGGCACAAAATGAATCACGGTTTCTGAGATTGAAAAACGCTGTAAAGCAACAATGGGAGTGAGTCATGCGTTTGTTGTAGACATTCATTATCATTGTATTGGAACTGTTACTGTATTGTGATCATTTGCAATTCATTCATGTTAATGTACATGTACATTTTTGTTGGTTATGATACAGGAAACTGACAAAAGAAATGGGGTTGTTTGGAAAAGTAACAGGCCAACAGGCATCCAAAAAGTGGGAAAATCTCACTCAAAAATACAAGGTATGTGGTGTTCAGTTAACCCTCTGGGCCCTGAGGCCATTTTTACAGTTTATTTTCCGTCTGGATTTATTTTATAAAAAAGCTTGTAAAACTTCAACCCTGTTGTCTATGTCAGAAGTGGACTTTGACTGATAAATGTAATTGCATGATGATTTCTGTAATGTTTCTGATGTGATGACTTATGCCATGTGTTTTAATGTTTGCATGTTTTTATTATTATTATTATTATTATTATTATTATTATTATTATTATTATTATTATTATAGCTCTCTCCCTGTTTCCTTCCCAGTGCCAGCCAGGTGGGAACGCAACACGCAACGCGGACCAGTGGAAGGAAGATCCTACGTTTCCCGGGCAGGAGCCGGCAATCCTTACAATAAGCATCACCACGGACTGTAAAGAACACTGAGCACAATTGACAAATACTTTACTCTTAAAACATTTAGCTCTTAGTAATTAGTTTTATTGTTGTTTAGTTTTAGTTGTTTTTAACACTCTTTTAACAGGGGTTTTAGAAATAAAGTATTAATGCTGTAAGTTGCTTGGTCTTTGTCCAGTGTTTGTCAGTGGAATGAAGAAA
>NC_045744.1:29318652-29318770 GCF_008692095.1 Etheostoma spectabile
TGGTATACCTATTTTAGCATAGGAACTTTTTACCGCACCTCCTATCCCTCTTTTGGTCCCCCGCATCCTTGGAGGGAGGGAGTGCAACATCTACAGTCAAGATATGAACATCATTTTT
>NC_045744.1:29318780-29319119 GCF_008692095.1 Etheostoma spectabile
AAACTGGGTTATTAGAATATTTGGGTTGCATTGAGGTCACTTGAATGTTAAAAATGGTTGTAGGGCCTTAAAGACAAATAAATAAAACTGAACAAGAATCTTCCAGATATGTATTTATCACAGACAGATAAGTAAAACCTAAGCCATTTTACTCTCTAAAACACTTCTCATATGTCTTGGGAGTCACCCTGTGAAGAAATAATCATCATAACTTATACAGATGACAAAATACATGCATTTTTTCAAAGAAAGTCCAGACGCTTTTGCCCTCATGACATTTACTTATGCCAATAATAATAATCAACATAATAATGTCATATTTATTGATATTACACCCAC
>NC_045744.1:29319129-29321502 GCF_008692095.1 Etheostoma spectabile
CACAAGCATTTGTGTGTCTAAAACAATTCTCCTTTATGCAAAAATAAACATAACATTATAACTCATATATAGCTCATACTATTTACATTTCTTCAAAAAAGGTCCAAATATATATTTTATAATATAAATATATGTCAAATCTCAAATCAGTGAGGCAATTATGCGCTGACGTTGTCTCCCATATATGGGCAGGCTGCTTCCTTTTCTTTTGTAAACACACAGAGAGCAGACACGGAGCAACGAGCTAGTGGCATAAATGAGCCAAAACGAGATGAATTATGGACATAAAGTGGATCAATCTTGGATGTAACAGTGTGGATTTAAAGCTCAACGACCCCTAAAAGGCTGGAAGTTCCAGGCTGGATAGAAAATCCCCTGTAGAGGCTAGAAAGACCCGGAAAAGATCTCCGTAAACGCAAACTCGTCAGGATTTAAACGCAACCGGAGGTAAGCTAATCGCTTGTATGGTTCAAAAATGATTAAACTATGAATCAGAGGTGCTTTTTCACTCGTGGGCTAGTGTCTCGGTCTCAGAGGGGAAAAAAAAGAATACATCTTCGCTCTCAAAACAATAGAATGCAATGAATGCATACTGAATGGTTGTAGGCTTTATTTTAGTGTATTGTGTGTCCTTCCAGGAATTAAAAACTCCCAAAACAGGGTCAGGCACAGATAGGGGGGAAGTGACTGCTGCAACATGGCAGTTTTATGAAGACATGCACGAGGTGTTGGGTGCCAGGCCCTCAGTTGACCCTCCTGTGGTGGTGGCATCATTTTTTGATGAGCGTACGCCAATCCTCATAGTATGTAATGCAGTACATTTTGTGGTCTGGAATTTCCAAATAGCAGAATGTTAACATGTTGTTATTGTATTGTGTGTGTGGGGTGTATTATATATATAATATATATATATATATATATATTATATATATATATATATATATATATATATATATATATATATATATTGTGTGTGTGTGTGTGTGTGTGTGTGTGTGTGTGTGTGTGTGTGTGTGTGTGTGTGTGTGTATGTGTATGTGAGAGAGAGAGAGCAAGAAACACAATTTGCAGAGTGACATGGTCACAAACCTTTTGGATTGTACAATTAAGATTATTTTTGTTCCTTAGGAGATGTTGAGCCCTCATCCCCATCCGCAGCTCTGCAGCCAGCAGTTCCCCACGCCAAGTCCCTCCCCAGGAAAGAAAGGAAAGAAATACTATCCTGGATTTCTCACCTGAGGAGTCCAAAAGGAACAGAGGCACACGCGGAGAGCGATGAAAGAACGAGGCCATGACGGAGCGGTTCTTGTCTGTCTTTGAGTAGCTAGTCGACAAGTTGTAGTTTTTTGCCATATTATCTTATCAAAAATCTACCTCATATTTAAATATATTAACAGATTTGCACTACATTTTAAATATTCAACATCTTGACAATACTCTGTTATTTTTTTGTAAATTTCTGTTATATAGTTTTTATTCTGGAAATAAGGGAGGTTGGGCGTCAATCGCTTAAAACGTCTTTATCTGGGACCAGTATGTCACCATTGTCCATGCACTGAAGCAATTACATGAGGTGCAAACGTGGGCTTCACCTCCAAAGCTTTGAAAAGCGTTGACCTCCAGCAGGTCTTCATCATGCCAAACGCCCTTTCAATTATGCTGCTCCCCCTTGACTGAAAGTAATTGAATCGCTGCTGTACTTGTCCTTGCACTGGCTCCTTGAATGGGGTGATGAGGCAAATCTGAGTTTCCAAACAGGGATACCCACCATCACCCAGAAGGAGTCAGCCCGTTGGGGGATACCGTCTTGTGGCATAAAAACTGCTGTTTTTCATTATTCGTGTGTCATGGACAGACCCCAGATACCCCACAAAAATGACCAGAAACCTGCCATTTTAGTCACATATTGCCTGCATGTTGACTAAGTAAAAGCCTTTGTAATTCAAGTAGTCTAATCTGTGACACTGTGGTGGTTTTATCCGCATGTGGCTGCCATCGATTGCTCCAACTACATTGTGGAATGCAGGGGTTCCTGAAATGTTGACCAATCCCTGACCAACTGCAGGCAGGTCTGCCGTTTCAGGGAAGTAGATTGTTCTCCTTAGATTGTCCCATATGTTCTGGGCCACTCGGTGGATGATGCGGTGAACTATAGTCTTTGGTACATTAAAGACACGGGCCACCACTTGATAGGAGAATCAATGTGTGTACTTCATGCTCAATACCCCAGCCGTGGTCCCGCTCCCTTTGCAAAAGCCTCTGCAAGCTGTGCATCGCTCTTCTGGTGAAGTGGAAATCCTGCCTCAGCTCAGTCTCAACATTGAACTCAAACTCAAATTGTCCTTTTTCTTTCGAAATAAATTTTGTTTTTCT
>NC_045744.1:29321512-29333348 GCF_008692095.1 Etheostoma spectabile
AAAAGCAGCTAGTCACTGCAACATTTTTATCTGTCTGAGATTATGGTGATATGGTGCATGGGACCGCCTCAGCACAGTGTCTGCATAAGATTGACACTGTGTAACATGCGTCTGAGATTTATTACAAATTGTAAAAATCTAACCCTAACCCTAATCTAACAAACGCCGCAGTAACCTTAAATACTTAATCCTAACCCTGAGATTTTAAACCTAAACTTAACCTACTGGAACCTTTAAACTTAAGCCTAACCTTAAATTATAACCCTAACCTCGAGAATTTAACCCTAAACTCAACCTTTAGATAGACCGTAACCTAACCTAGCCTTTAGATCTAACCCTAGCCTTGAGAATTTAACCCTAAACTTAACCATAACCCTTTAGTTTACCTGAAACCTAACCCTAACCCTTAAACCTAACCTTGAGAATTTAACCCTAATAAATTACGTTGTCATAACCCTAAAACCTAGCACTTGGATCGAGCCCAGACCCTAAATTCAACCCGGTAAAACCTTAATTTTTTACCACTTCTAGTCTCCTTATTAAAAACAACTTTTCAACACACTGACTAAAATTTCATCTACAAATGTGACCATTGGTCCTCCGACTCCCCTTTCTTGTGGGAAGGAGACCAGACATATGGTGTGATTTTAAACTGTGAAACAAACACAAAATATCTGGGATACTGTCAGCTCGACTGCGGTGAAGAGTCAATCTACTTCCCTGTTTATTCATGTCCGCCATAAAACTTCCACCAATAATATCCAACACCCCGACATGGGCACCAACCAAAGGATGCAGTATATCTGGGGCACTGTCATCTCAGATGCGGTGAAGAGTTTCTGTTCCCCGGTTTATTCATGTCCGCTAAAAAACAAAATGGAGAATATGGTAGTGGACATTGTAGGAATTGTAGGTTCATACTGACGTGCGCCGGCCCGTGCACCGCCTTTGATCCCCTATCTAACTGCCCAGTCGTCGGACGAAGCGGGGGGGGGGGATCATCGAGATAATTTAACATAACCTCACCCAGCCAGTGCCTTTAGACAACATGACTTACTTTAATTCCAGTACACAATGATCCAACCAATTCTCCTCTCCTCTCTCTCTTTTTTCCACAAACCTTTAGGTTTACAACCATGGCAGACCCAACCAACCCGGAAAACAACTTCCGCACTATTGTGAAAAATATGGCATCATTCATCAAAATCTATCACCACCTCACACGTTCCAACTGTGGACCAACAACCCCAACTCCAGCCAGCTTCAAGATAACTAAAAAAAAAAACGATACACACTGCCCGGCCGGCACAACCAAACACCGTAACTAACCTACTCAAAACGGGTAACGCCAGAAACTGGACATTTACCACCCTCCAAATTCTTGAAGAGCACTACCAGAAGATCCTGGAAGACTGCACAAACAACCTGGCTCCAACTCCAAGAGAGGATTGGGAACAAGCGTTTGTGGTAGCCACGAGGTGGACCAGAAGGGATCTCAAAAGAATTACTGACAAAACAATTGGTGAAGCGAGAGAAAAAATATTCTAAATACAAACCCCTCCGGATACTTCCACGCAACTAACCATAATTAAAACCCCGCACAGGGCAACACAGAACACCCCTACCCAACAAACCCAAATACCCCAACAACTAGAGTCAATCCCCACACCTAAAAGAAGACGAACTGGCGATGCAAGATGCTCACTCAATTTTGGATCCCCAGAACACCGCCGGTCCCCACAAACCTTTTGGACCCCAGAGAAACCAACTACACCAGACACACAAAACGGAATACTGAGCCCACCATCAAGTGGAAATACAAACCCAAACCCATCTGAACCAAACCCTCTTTACAAGTCACACGACCACCAGGGCAACAAGTATCTAAACTGGACCCTGAATCCAACTAGGCGGATCCTGATCTTGGGGGACTCAAACACCTCAAGACTACCTCTCATAAATGACCCACGCATACAAGTGGATTGTTATCCAGGCGCTAATCTGAGCCGTGCGGCACATATCAAAAACAAAACGCCAACCTCGGACGACGTACAAAAGGTAATTTTATCCTTTGGTCTAAACAACCGTAAGATAAACAACCCCACCCAATTAAAAAAAGACCTTCAGGCCATGCTTAGGGCAACAAGAGCCACGTTCCCACAACCATCTCCATACCGACCATAAATTCCTCGGAAAACTTACCACAGTACTTCCGTGATAACATTACACTTCTCAACAACCTGATATCAGATCCCGAGATTACAAAAGGAGAAATTCTCCACAGGTCCGGACAAACTCCATTGGAACAACAAAACGGCAACAGAAATGTGGAAACACTGGAAATCTTTTTTAGCCTAAAGGGGACCTTAACGGAGGTCCCCCAAACGGAGGACAAAGAGGTATTGAACCTCTCAACAATACAATTGACAAACCCTCAAAAAGACCTTCTCAGAAAAGGCTTTTCATTCGTCCCAGTGACAAATTAAAATAAAAGAAATGCCCTTGGTGTCAATTTAACACAATATCACAGACGATTAAAACTCTATACCTACTTTGGCCCAACGCCAACCCCCACATCAAAAACCCAAGATCGAACACCATTCCACATACCCTCTGATTGGGAACCAGAACCCTCGAAGTTACCTCAATCTTAAAAGTACTGATCAACAGGACCAGAAATCGATTAACCAACTCAAATTACTGAAGATGAACCCAACCTAACACATGAGAAGAGAACAGGCATTGCGGGGCTTAAAGAAAGGGAAGACATTACCATCAAACCCAGACAAGGGGAGCGCAATCTGTATAATGGACTGCAACAACTACGTAAAAGAGGCGCTTACGCAGCTCACAAGACACCAACTACTATAAAACAATGTCACAACAACTATCAAAAACAAAACTGCGCACCAAATATCAATAATTTTGGAAACCTGAGACAAAGCGTTACCTTACAAAAAGGAAGATGCACATATCTCAAAGGACAGGCCCCCTATAGGACAGAATTTTATATTCTTCCCCAAATACATAAATCCGAAGCAGCTGGTTTGAAAATTTCCACCGGGGAGCCAATTGTCTCGAGCTGTGGTAGCGAAAGCTATGGTATTGCAGAATACATAGACTCCTTCCTAACCCCACGTCAACAATCATCCAAGCACACTGAAAAATACCACCGATTTTATTCACAAAGTCAACAAACTGTGATTAACGAACCTGTAAACTTTTTACGATGGATGTCAAAAGTATACACACAATATTGAATAACCAAGGGTATGGAGACAATAACGAAATGGCTCAAAAAATACCCCATGATTGACAGACCGGATGATGAAATCTTGCAGTTGCTACATTTGAGCCTTACCCAAAATGACTTTGAATTCGACGGCAAATATTACTTACAAATCAAAGGAACAGCAATGGGCAAACGTTTTGCACCAGCATACGCGGATATATACATGCAGAGTGGGAAGAAAACTGCCTTCCCAAGTGTGATAAGTGTCCAAAAAAATACTACAGGTACCTGGACGACATATGGGGCATTGGACACACTCCGATAAAGACTTTGAGAACTTTGTTCAAACCCAAATGATCACCATGACTCCATTGACTCGACCCAATCCCACCAGTGAGGTCATTCCTGGACACCACTGTCTCAAAGGACCCAATTCTCAAAAGAAAGGCATGCGACACAAAGGGTTTTCAAACCAACGGACACACACGCCTTCTTCACAAAAAAAGCTTCCACCCCCAACACGTTTCAAGGGTATCTAAAATACAACTTAAGATTCCAGAGAATCTGCAGTAACCCTGCTGATAAAGAAAATGCAACAAGGATTCTAATTAAAACGCTTAGACAGAGGGGTTACAAGAGATCCTTTCTTCGGAACACCCAAAAGAGCGCATCCTCAGACCGAAGACTCAAACCCTACTCCAGCAACTGAAATCCTCACCAAATAAAATGTCATCCCCTGATTTCAACTTATCAGGATATGCCATAAAGGCAACAAAAAGATCAAAGAAAAATTCAACCCAATACTCTCCACCACTACCATACCGGAACATTGCAAAAACATTTCGGCCTATAAGAAGAACCTTCTTAAAAGACCTTCTAGTCAAGGCAAAACTTCATCCCCGGGGCATAAAGCTGCTACTTCACGTGACCAATCAGCCAAACGTAAAGGCGGGCACCAGATTTCCTTTACCCAGAAACATTGTTTAATCTAGTCAATCTACTTCCTGTTTATTCATGTCGCCTAAAAACTTCACCATAATACCAACACCCCGACATGGGTACCAACCAAAGGATGCAGTATATCTGGGGCACTGTCATCAACTGCAGTGTCGGACGTAGCGGGGGGGATCATCGAGATAATTTAACATAACCCATCATTGTGACTTGTATTCCAGAGTGGGATGGCCATCATGTTAAACAGGAGATCAGGGTTGGCATTTTTTATTATAAGGCCCTGCTAGGTCTGTTGCCATCACATCAGTAGTTTAATCACATGGAGAAGTGTTGGTTCCTATTCATTGCAATCAGATGATCACTTGCTGCTCATTGTTCTTTGCCCGTACAAAATCTAGGAAAAAGGGCTTTTGTCTACCACTTTTGCATGGAACTCTTTGCAAAAGACTTGAAATATCTGAACTACTTCCTTAAATGCTTTTAATCCAGATTGAGAGAACCTGAAATAAACGTTACATTGTAAATGTTTTTAAAATCTGTGTTGTATAACTTTTATAAAAAGTATTGATTGTCATCTCGTCAAGTTGTCGACCCTAACCAGGGTTTGTATCCCATCCCCCACTTGACCTTGACCCTAACCCCAACTGTTTCTCCCCCTACCCTAACCAGGGTTTGTATCCCATCCCACTTTGACCTTCTTGACCGTGTTCCCCTACCCTAACCAGGGTTTGTACCCCATCCCCAACTTTTTCCCCTACCCTAACCAGGGTTGTATCCCATCCCCCACTTTGACCTTCTGACCCTAAATGTTTCTCCCCATACCTAACCAGGGTTTGTATCCCTCCCCACTTTGATCTTCTTGACCCTAACTGTTCTCCCCCCTACCTAACCAGGGTTTGTATCCCATCCCACTTTGACCTTCCTGACCCTAAACTGTTTCCCCCTACCCAACAGGGTTTGTATCCTATCCCACACTTTGACCCTCCTGACCTTCCTGACTTCCTTTGACACACTGAGCTCCTCTTTCTTTCATTTATGTGCATCATGTCCTAGAAATGTTGTTGCTAACAGTTCCGGGGAGTCACTCCCCAAAGTCCTTTGTTCTTTTTTCCCCAGCATGTTCGCTCGGACCGGAGAGGCTCCGGATCGTGGGTGGCAGCTGTCGCCATGGTCCCGCTCCACGTTCTGCGATGCCATGTCATCTTGCTACACTCTTGGGTGCCCAGCTGATCTGCTGTGCCTTGTAGTGCCCACAGTGCCCTGTATGCCATGAACTATTACAAAGAACTGCTACAAACTATATTTTTTTCTATTTTTGTTATTCCACTCTCATTCTAACCCAACCGGCCCGCCAGACACCGCCTACCAAGAGCCTGGGTCTGACCAAGGTTTCTGCCTAAAAGGAAGTTTTCCTCGCACGTGCACTGTTGCTTGCTCTGTAGGAAACTACTGGAACTGTGGGACCTACTCTATCTGTAAAGGTCTCGAGAACTCTTGTTTGAATGATACTATAAATAAAATTGAAATTGTGTTTTTGCCTGCCTCTTGGCCAGGACTCTTTGAAAAAGAGGTTTTTAACCTCAAAAGGGACTTTCTTGGTTAAATAAAGGTTAATAAAGTTTAAAAAATTGAACCACATGCGCAGTGTAGGCATGTTGGAGTTTATGGCACAGTATGTATACCAGTCTGGCATAGAAAAACAATTTCACACCATTGAGCATTTGCCTCTTCAAAGAACAAAGTACACAGTGGCTACAGTTACATCTCCCCCCCAAAATAAAACACAATGTGACTAGAGTTGCCCCCCCAAACAAAGCACATAGCAGTGCTGGGCTGGTAAAAAAAAATAAAAAATAAAAAAAACTTCTCCCCCCAAATAAAAACAGATCGTCTCCCCCAAGAACAAAGCACTGGCTGGACCGGTACATAACATTGACTAAATAATACTTATAACATATCTCAGTAGGATCTATTACAATTTAATGCCCGTCCATGTAATGTACACAAGTCCAGCTCAGCTAGCTACTGTGTTCAGGTTAACGTAACACATACAATTTCAATTCAATTCAATTTTATTTATAGTATCAATTCATAACCAAATATCTCAAGACACTTTACAGATAGACCACACTCCGGAATTTACAAGGACCCAAGTCTAGTTTCCTCCAGAGCAAGCAACAGTGCGACAGTGGCGAGGAAAAACTTCCTTTTAGGCAGAAACTCGGTCAGACCCAGGCTCTTGGTAGGCGGTGTCTAGCGGGCCGGTTGGGTTAGAATGAGAGTGGCAATAACAAAATAGAAAATTAGTAGTTTGTAGCAGTTCTTTGTGGTAGTTCATGGCATAGCAGGACGCTGTGCCGCATTACAAGGCACAGCAGGACGTAGCAGGACGTAGCAGGAAGCAGGACGTAGAGGGCACCCCAGTGTAGCAGTTGAAAATGGCATCACAGAACGTGTAGCGGAACCATGGCAATAGCGCTACCCTGATTTCGGAGCCTCTCTGATCCAAGGGAATGCTGGGGAAAAAAAGGACATAAGGACTCCGGGGAATGACTCCAGAAATAGGTTAGTAACAAGCATTTCTGGGACATGAGGAACATAAATGAAAAGATGGAAAGATAGAGGGAGAGGAGCAGTGGTATCAAATAGTCCCAGTCGTCTAAAAATATTACAACAAAACCAAGAGAGAAGAGGAAAGAGAGCTCCAGCCCGGCCGGCCGAACCTCCCCCAACCGGATCGGGTGTATGCCAAGTCTCCCTTTGGTTCTATTATATTCTTTATATGTTAGATAATCTGAAAACTATGTGACTAGCTACTACTCCCTAAAAATATTCGATTCTATGCCCTAACTAGTGTATCAAAAATAGTCCCCAGCTGTCTAAAACTATTACAACAAAACCAAGAGAGACGAGGTAAAGAGAGCTCCAGCCGGCCGGGCCAGAACTCTCCCAACCGGATCGGGCTGTATGCCAAGTTCCTTTAGTTATATTATATGATAGATAAATCTGAAAACAATGTGACTAACTACTACCCCTAACAATATTCGATTCTATGCCCTAACTATAAGCTTTATCAAAAAGGAAAGTCTTAAGCCTACTCTTAAATGTGGAGACGGGTCTGCCTCCCGGACCAAACTGGAAACTGGTTCCACAGGAGAGGAGCTTGATAGCTGAACGCTCTGGCTCCTGTTATTTTAGAGACTCTAGGAACCACCAGTAACCCTGCATTCTGGGAGCGTAGTTCTCTCCCAGGGTTGTAAGGTACTATAAGCTCTTTAAGATAGTGGAGCCTGACCATGAAGAGCTTTGTAGGTGAGAAGAAGGATTTAAATTCTATTCTAAATTTACAGGAAGCCAATGCAGAGAAGCTAAAACAGGAGAAACGATCTCTTTTCCTGGTTCCCGTCAGAACACGTGCCGCAGCATTCTGGATCAGCTGTAGAGTCTTTATGGATTTTCGAGCAGCCTGATAACAGAGAATGCAGTAATCCAACCTAGAAGTAACAAATGCATGGACTAGTTTTTCGCATCATTTTTAGACAGGATATCCGATTTTGCAATATTACGTAGGTGAAAAAAGGCGATCCTTGAAATTTGCTTTAATGGGAATTAAAGGACATGCCTGATCAAAGATGACTCCAAGATCTTCACTGTGGTGCTGGAGGCCAGGGTGATGCCATCCAGAGTAAAAATCTTTGGATAGTGCGTCACGAAGGTGCTGGGTCCGAGAGCAATAACTTCAGTTTTATCGGAGTTTAACATTAGAAAATTACAGGTCATCCAGGTTTTAATACTTGAAGGCACGTTTGAAGTTTAGCTAACTGATTAGTTTCATCCGGCTTGATTGAAAGATATAATTGAGTATCATCTGCATAACAATGAAAGTTTATGGAGTGTTCTAATATACTGCCTAAGGAAGCATATATAAAGGTAACAGGATTGGACCGAGCAAGATCCTTGTGGGACTCCATGACTAACGTTGGCGTGCACAGAGGATTCATCGTTAACATTAACAAACTGAGATCGATTCGATAAATAAGACTTAACCAGCTAGAGCAGTCCCTTTAATGCCAATTAAATGTTCCAATCTCTGTAATAGATATAATGGTCAATGGTATCAAATGCAGCGCTAAGATCTAATAACACAAGTACAAGAGATAGTCCTTTGTTGAAGCAATTAGGAGGTCATTAGTAATTTTCCAAGGCTGTCTCTGTGCTATGATGAACTCTAAATCCTGACTGAAAATCCTCAAATAAGCGTTGCTATGCAGAAAGTACACAGCTGTTTGGCGACTGCTTTCTCAAGAATCTTAGAGAGAAATGGAAGGTTGGATATAGGTCTATAGTTGGCTAAAACATCTGGATCAAGGTTTGGCTTTTTCAGAAGAGGTTTATACAGCTACTTTAAAGTGCTGTGGTACATAGCCTGTTAATAAAGACAAATTGATTATATTAGTAGTGAAGTGTTGACTAATGGTAAAACTTCTTTAAGTAGCCTAGTCGGGATGGGATCTAAGAGGCAGGTTGATGGTTAGATGAAGAAATAATTGAATTAAATTGATAAAGATCAAGTGAAGCAAAGCAGTCAAAACAGTACTGGTTTTACAGCGTTTCTAAGTTCCTGAGTTTAGAGATAAGTCAGTGCCAGTTAAAGGCAGGTCTTGGTGAATTTTGCTTCTAATAGTATTATAATTTATCATTGAAGAACCTCATAAAGTCGTTACTACTAAGAGCTAGGGAATACTTGGCTCAGTAGAGCTGTGACCTTCTGTTAGCCGGCTACAGTACTGAAAGAAACCTGGGGTTGTTCCTATTTCCTATCAATGACGAGTAGTACGCTGCTTGGCATTACGGAGGGCCTTCCTATACGTTTTAAGACTATTGCCAGGTTAAACGAGAATTTTCCAGTTTGGTGGGAGCGCCAGATCTTCTCAAGTTTGCGATATTTGCTTTAATTTGCGAGTTTCAGTTATACCATGGAGCTAACTTTTGTTTTATTATTTTTTTTAGAGGGGCAAAGAGGTCTAGAGTCATTCGAGCGAGCCTGCTGCACTATCAACAAAATGATCGATTTGGGAGGGACTAATAGCATAGAGTCCTCCGTTACTTTGGGACTTGGGAATGAATTAAATGCTAACGGAATTATCCTTAAATTTAGCTACAGCACTATCAGATAGACATCTGTATAGGATGTTTTGCCTAACGGGGTGTAGTTCAGCAGTATAAACTCAAAAGTTACAAACAGTGGTCAGATAGGAAGGGATTCTGTGGGAAATCACTTAAATGTTCAATTTCAACACATATACCAGAACAAGATCGAGGGTGTGGTTAAAACGGTGAGTCGGTTTATGTACACTTTGAGAGAAGCCAATGGAATCTAATAGAGAGATAAACGCGTGCAAGGCTATCATTATCGTCACAGAATATAAAATCCCTACAATAAACTTTGTCCGTTTTTAGCACTAAGTTCGATAGAAACTTGCAAATTCGGATAAAATTCAGAGTATGGACCAGGGCTCGGTACACTATAACAAAATAGAACTGGTTGCATTGATTTCCAACTTGGGTGTGAAAGACTAAGAACAGACTTCAAATGAGTTATAATTTAGTTTAGGTTTAGGCTAATTAGTAGACTGGAATCAAAGATAGCGCAACTCCACCTCCGAGGAATGTGAGTATTAATATGACTGGGGGGGGTGGACTCATTTAGACTAACATATTCTCCATTACTCAGCCAGGTTTCAGTAAGACAAAATAAATCAATATTAGAATCTGATATTAATTCATTTACTAGTACCCCTTTAGAAGAGAGAGATCTGATGTTTAAGAGTCCACATTTAATTCTCCTATTCTTTTGAACTATTGCACTTGTGGTTTTAATTGTTATGAGGTTTTCATGCACAGCTCCTCTTCTGTTTACCTTTGATTTAAATAATTTTAATGGTCGGGGGGCAGACACCGTCACTATGGGATTTTTACTAGGTAACACCTGGAATAAAGGAGCAGAGAAGTGTGTTAGACTGGGACTCTGCCTCCTGGTCCCAACTATGGATTGTCAAGGATTAGGTCCACCAATACATTGTCAAGTGTTCTAGAAATGGAAGCTGCTCCAGTCCAAGTGGGATGAATGCCGTCTCTCCGAATCAGATCAGGTGCTTCCCCAGAAAGATGCCAGTGATCCACAAAGCCCACATCATTATCTGGACACCACCTCGTAGCCAGCGGCGAAATGACGACATGCGGCTATACGTGTCATCGCTGGTTAGATTTGGCAGGGGTCCAGAGAAACTACGGTGTCCGACATTGACTTCGCGTATGTACACACCGATTCAACATTAATCTTAGTAACCCGATTGCCGTAACCGGGAGTCATACGCCAACGTGAATAACAATCTTGCTGTATTTACGGTTATCCTTAGCCAGCAGTTTCAGATAAGACTCAACGTCGCCGCTCTAGCCCCCGGGATGCACTAACTACGGTGGCTGGCTGCGTAAATTAGTTTCTCAGATGGAGTGCCGATAACCAGAGTGGTTTCTCAGCGGGGGGGTTGCTGAGTGGGGAAAATCTGTTAGAAACGCTAACAGTGGTGGCGGTCCGCGCCTTGAGCTTACGACTGTCTTCTCCTCGTCCTCGCCAGTAACCCAGCCACTATGTCCTGGCTGCTCCGGAGTTCGCGAGGAAAACCAGAGGCTAACTCAGGCTCAGGCGGCCCGTGCTGACTACGGGGGGAGGTTAGCTACAGTAACTGAAGACTGATCTGTCATGGTGCGGATCCGGACTTCTAACTTACTAAGCCTCGCCTCCACGTCCAAAAATAAAAATACACTGTGTACACAGCATCCACGCTAAAGGATGCAGAGGAGTAACTAAACATCTCACACACCGAGCAGGAGAAAGTCGGAGAGGGGGCCGACATAACTAACTGCTAAGCTAAAGTGTTAGCAGCTAAGCTAAGTAAGGTAGCGTTAGCTACCAAGCGTTAAAACAGCTGTTATTAACAAAAGTCGTATAAAAAGAGAAGATATGTGAGTGCTTAGGCAGAACTGCATAAGAATAAGTGTTTAGCGGACAGTTAGCCGCTGTAATAGCAAATCTAACAAACTGAACTGGTATGTCGGAGCAGCAGAGCAACCAACACGCAACCAACACACAGGCCAATGAGTCAGGTACGCTTACCGTAATGCCGGAAATCCAAAAGGTCAACGTAACGTTGTTGTTGTTTTCCAGCTCCAATCCATAAATACCAAAAAAACTGATCTGCCAGCATTTGTAGACGTCGCAGACGTGCAGCAACAGAGGAAAGGAGGAAAAATGGGAAGCAACATGCTTGGTCCTTTTTAAATAAGTACAATTAGTGGGAAATTAAGGTCTGGTTGGTCAAACAGAAACTGACCCATTTCATAGAGCCAGAAGAGAGGATTCCTGCCAAGCTGAAAAAGGTTAGAAACTCTCCTTTGGCCTGCCCCTCTCCTTCACAACAACTAAACCCCACCAAATCTGCCACAAATCTCCCCTCATCGCAACCCCGAACACCTGGCATGACCAGCCACATCCCCAGGAGAGAGTCCCATTCAGTTATGTGAAATCAAGTGTTACAATGCTATATAATTTTTTTTAAATGACATGTTCTGTATTTCCAGTTCTCCAAC
>NC_045744.1:29333358-29333833 GCF_008692095.1 Etheostoma spectabile
AGGTGAGATTCTATTGGCCAAGTTGGGCCCATATAAGCTTTTTACAGCTGATTTTAACAACTTGGCACCTGGAAGGGAATTAGAGAGTGTAGTAAGTCTTGTATTGTAAGCTGCTGCAAGACTTACTCTTTGAGGTTCACATTAATTATTTGTGTAGGTTGTTAATGCTTATCTGTTGTGGGTGACGGATAACCATAAAGAAAATATAGGTGATTGACACCTTTGAAATGACAGCCATCTGGAATAGGACATCAAAGGGGATGAGAACGGTTATCATCAATGGTTGCTTTTTAAAACGGTGTTTTGTACAATTTATGACATGTAACACTAATTATCACTTGCAGCTTGATGTTACTGAGTGCGATGTGTTGATTGGGGCTGTTTGTAAGGGCAGGCATTGGACCCTTTTAGTAAGTGCATTCTAATCAATGCAATTTAACTGTATTTACAACTCTGAGAATCTTGTACATTGAAG
>NC_045744.1:29333843-29334388 GCF_008692095.1 Etheostoma spectabile
TCTGTAAAAGGTCATGTATCCAAAGGAGTGGAGATCTACTTTTTGCAGATCCGTTTGGAGCCACTCCCTAACAACTTACAGACTGTAGGATTGCAACAAGGTAAACAAATTCAGGTTTTATTGTCATGGTGTTTGAAATGTTTCTGATGTGCTCAATATTTTACATAAGGGCATTAATGCGAAAAAAAAAAAAAAAAAAAAGGTCAAGATGAAGGTGTGACACAGTGTCACATTCCCGTCAACAGAATTTCACATCCTGTGGAGTGTTGGCGTGCAAATTAAGATTATTTACCTTTTTACCTTTGGTTTTTACAAAGACTAATCAAATTAAACCTATTTTTCAGGTAGCAGAGCTTCTCTTGAATGGGGCATCATTGAATTTGATGTTGTCGCAGGCATCAACCTCATGAGGGAAGAAATTGCCAGGAGATTATTGGGTGATTCTCGTAAGAAATAATTCATTGCATATCAACCTCACTTAAACATTTGCCTGTACCTAACTCAACATTTTAGAGGCACCTGTGGACCATTGGGTAGGAATGTTA
>NC_045744.1:29334398-29334812 GCF_008692095.1 Etheostoma spectabile
TGATTCATCACTTGGCCAAAATCTAATTTATATAATTTTCTTTCAATTGTGTTAGGTTGAATGCACATCATGCACCAGGTGGTTCCATTGGCTGTGTGTAAGACGTCCCAACGTAGATGACAACTTTTAGTGTCCTGCATGCACATGCCTCTCATGAGTGTTATGATCTGCTTAACTCACTGCTATGACCTAATTAGCTAGCCCCACTGTACTAGGTAAGCCTAACTAGTTAGACTGTTCCCTCTACTTGTATATTTATTTTTATCAGAGGGACATTTTGAGTTTCAGGTTACTTTGAATGTGCTTATGTAGACAAACACAAGATGTACACTTTTTGGAAATCAAACAAAGACAATTTCTGAGCAACTTGCCTTATATTCACAGACAGATCAATTTCAGTACAAATGGGACAGT
>NC_045744.1:29334822-29334918 GCF_008692095.1 Etheostoma spectabile
AGTGGCCCCTCTGACCTGTGGGGTACCGCAGGGGTCAGTTTTGGGTCCACTGCTATTTTCCCTGTACATGCTACCATTGGGATCTATTTTCAGGAA
>NC_045744.1:29334928-29335209 GCF_008692095.1 Etheostoma spectabile
TCCTTCCACTGCTTCGCTGATGATGTGCAGATGTATCTACCGCTAAAGGTTCCAGCTAAAGAATCTTTGCAGGCTGTGATAAACCGCATGAGCGATATTAAGACTTGGATGGACCTAAACTTTTTAAAACTTAATCAGAACAAAACGGAGGTTGTCTTGTTCGGGCGTCCAGAGTTGGTTCAGGTCCTTACCAGCTCCCTTGGCCAACTAGCACCTCACTTAAGATCCCATGCCAAGAATCTTGCAGTGATTGTTGATAGTGCTTTTAAACTAGATAAGCA
>NC_045744.1:29335219-29342694 GCF_008692095.1 Etheostoma spectabile
GTGGTTAAGGCTAGCTTTTTTCAGCTTAGACTGATAAAGTCAAACCGTATCTGACACAGGCTGACCTAGAAAAAGTCATTCACGTTTTAATTACCTTGCCTGGATTACTATAACTCCTTGTATACAGGCATTGGGAAGTCTGAGCTTTATTGTCTGCAGCTCGTACAGAATGCAGCAGCTCGTTTTTTAAGTGGAAGGAAGAAGCGGGAGCACATTACTCCCGTGCTCTCATTGCTTCACTGGCTTCCGGTAAAGTATCGGATTGACTTTAAGGTTATTCTATTTGCCTTTAAATGTATCAATGGGCTTGCCCCAGAGTACCTTACGGACCTTGTCAGGCTGCATAGGCCTTCCAGAGACCTCCGTTCAGCCAGTCTGATGGTCCTAGAGGTTCTTAGATCGATGCTGAAGACTTATTTGAAATAGCGTTTGGCTCAGGGGAACCGCGTTGATGAATGTTGTATTCTATTTTCTTAGTATTTGTTATGCCTTCTATTGTATCTGTTTCATATTTTTTTGTGCTTTTTTACTGTGAAGTACTTTGGTAGGCCCTGGCCTTGGAAATGTGCTATACAACTAAATATGACATTGACAATATATTGTGTGTTTTCTATAACTGATTATCCACAATGTGTAACAATTTCATATCCATCTTATAATTAAATGGTTTGTGATATTTTCACATTTCAAGTAGCCTATAACCTCAAGGTTGAAGCTACTAACATAAATAGCCTATATCATTTACATTATTATTAGTAGCTTAAGGCTACAGTGGTCACAAGTTGATCTGACTGCCTCCTGTTTTAAAGATATGATGTATGAGATAGCTGAGACTTGTATATTTTCCCACAATGGTACGAGTATGAATCCCGTGAAATAATGTTTATTTTGTCAGAGATGGACATTTTTGGTTTCAGGTTGCTTTGAATGTGCTTACCGTGGACAAACATACAAGATGTACACTTTGTGGGAATCAAACAAAAAAAAAGACATTTTCTGAGCAAGAGCAACTTGTGAGTTATTTGCATGCAGTGTGGTCACAAGTCGATCTGGCTGGGTCCTCATTTTGAGACATTTTGTGTGAAGGTTGAGTTCATTTGAAGCCATGCCCATCTCTTAGCCATACGGCTCATGGCATACTGCGTTAAGCTGCTGCGACATAAATTTTCCCATATAGGTACGAGTTCAAATCCAAGTTATACGGTTTTCTATAAGGCAGGAGAGGAGAAGTTTTGAATTGAGACTTTAGTTGAAAAAAACAACAAGAATCTGGTCATTTGGTCACGTACAGTAAGAAAATGTCCCAGCATTGCACCTTTATCGATAAACATAGCTCTGGACATCTGTATCTGTCAGACTACAGGGCACCGGCCTTCAATGAGTGATTTAGCAATAGACAGTTGTCTACTCTGCTTCAGGGAGGACACATACAAAAATGAATTAAATGAAGTGTCCCTTGATACTAATGAAGTACTATATGAAATCATGCTTAAATGTAATTTTCCCATCACAATACTTTAACAGGTCTTTCCATTTATAATACTCAACACATTAAGGATAAACAAAGCATCTCGGGCCAATCAGTAGTTTGCAGGCTTTCACGCCACCTTTTGGTATCTCTACTAAAACAAGTACTTTTTAGCAGGTACCAGGGACTTTTTTTCATAATGAAAAACCAAAAAAGGTGAGTAGAGTCGAGGAGGTACCATGCAGTGGAAAAACGCCATGACAGTTGTATCGTCATAGTTGAGCATGTTGAGAATATGCCCTGTTCTGGAAGCAGTGTAAAGCCATTTGATGTTTGAACGCCAAGACCTATGTCTTTGCACTGAAATAATGTCCTGAGTTGTGCAACTATTGGGACAGAGCCAAGCTTTCCTCACCAGCTTCACCGTCTGTGTGTTGGGGACTGTATCACGTTCGGAAAGGTGCTGGATTTTAGCCGCTGCGATCAGCCTGATGGCCTCAATTTTCATCATTATGGGGAGGGGGGCAGAATCAATCAGTCCAAATCTTTGGGTGTACTTATGACACAGCTCTGTGATCTGTACCCTTCAATCGCCACTGACATAAAATTAATGGCCCAGATACAGATGTTTCTGCATTAATGAAAAGGCGGGGGTATTGTCAGACATTGCTTTATACCATGTGTTTGCTCCACTACGTCTTTCATAAAATGCAGCACATTTAGTATGTTTAATGTCTGTGCGGAGGAGCATAGTTGGAAATAACACTTTCATCTCGAGGAGATTTCCGCATCGTCCGCAAAGCCATGCACTGGGGTTTTGGTACACCTGCTGGTGCACACTTGCCCATCCAATTCATCCAGTAGTTATTTGGCAGTATGAAATTGATGGCGCTCCATGGGCACCCTGTTTTAATGCTGATTGTGAGTTGTATGGGATTGGTTAGGCCAGTTCCAAATATGACTTGGATGTAAGAGTTCTTATAAATATCTTTCATTACATCCACATACAGCTGTGGTAGTCTTATTTCAACTAATGTGTGAAACATTACTTTATGGAGCAGTGTGCCAAATGAGTCACAGAAATCCAAAAAGACAGTGAAGAACTTGGTAGATGAGATTTTGAAGTCGTCTATTCACATTTTAAGACGTGTTCATTCATCCCCTGCCTATTGATATAAGCTTTTGCTTGGGTGAGAGTATTCCGGTCTCTACTAACCAGCAAAGTATTTGTTACATCATACATTACATGAATACCTTATAGACTGTTTTTGGAACTTTACCATTGTCAGAATCAGAAATAAAATACTTTATTGATCCCCGCAGGGAAATTCATTGTTAGTCTGATAGTAGATTCAAGAGCAGACACAGAGGAAAGGGCAGACAGGTGGAAGGAACAGCCAAAAAACAACAATCAGGCTCATGCAGGTAGACTGGGATCTGAAGCAGGAGCAAAAAAACACACAAAGTCAAAAAAGCTTAACTCTGAGATACTGGAGGAAACAAAGCAAGCACAAACCACAAGGGCTGCCCGTAACAAGTGATACCACTGTGGGGGAATGGACGATCTGGCAAACACTAGTTGGAAAGCCGGGGTTTAAGACAGGAACGGTGATTGCTAGATCTGCTTCAGGTGTATAGGCAGCCACAGGTGTCCTGACGAGGGGGGGGAGAGCGCCAGGAGCACCACACCCACTCAGCACAGAACAGAAAGAAGGCCAAACAAAAAAAACACAAGGGAGAGGGAAAACAGACAGAAAAGGCATTAAGCCAAACCATGACAGTGTTACAGTTAGTGCAATGCACTAACTTGAGCAACTAAATGACAATGTAACTTTACATCAGATGTAGTGTAGAAAAGAAGTGACCAGTATTACAGACTGTACCCTTATGGTTGGTTTATGTTTTCCCTAAAAAAGAATCTTGTTTTATATTGGTATTTGGATGTTGGTTAATAGGAAAGACAAGTGTTTTCAGAAAACATTAAAGTTTTGGTTAAACAACAATGAACACAGTGCAATTTAACATATGTTCTTTTTATTTTAGAAAAAAGTGTAGGTAAGTATTTTAAAATAAATATATATATATAAGTCATGAATGTAATTCACAAGAATATTGTTCACAGTATTCAGTAAGTTAACTAACAGTACAAGCATTTGTACAATGTTGTATTGCATCCTTTTTTAACAATGTCTAACAGGAAAAACAAATCTCCGTAAATTATCAACATACTTTTAGAGTCTAACATTCTGTCTGCAGGTGAGGTAAGTAAAACTATTCAGTTTTACAAAAGTGTTTTATTACACTTGAGATCTATGAATTGGCTCTATGGGGCCTCATAATGAGCCCTCCAGTACTGAACACTCGTTCTACTAAAACTTCTCAAAAACTTTTATAATGTAAATGTGTAACAAGAAAAACAAATGTGAATTATTGATAAACTTTTAATGTAACATTCTGTCTGCAGGTAAGGTAAAAAAAAGTTAATCAGTTTTACAAAGGTGTTTTGTTACTCTTGAGAAATATGAGGGAGGAGAGCATTTCTGCTCCTAAACTAGCTCTATGGGGCCTCATAATGAACCCTCCATCACTGAACACTCTTTTTACTGGTGCTGAAGAAGCAGGTACAGAAAGCACCTTGAGAGCTAAGGCATGCAAATGACGGTATATGACCTTGTTTTTAAACCAAAATACAAGGGCATCCTGCTCTGCCGGACAGCTCTGAATATCCTCCAGGTACCGTATGTATTTACCTCACTGTTGACCCTTGGATGATATCTATGGGTGGAATGGTTCTTTTTCTGAGTTTTATATTTTTCCTGGAGCCGTGGAATCTTTGCGTTTTGGGCAGAATCTTGGGTTGGTTCTGTGGGTTCCTCACAGATGTCCAGGTCCACTTTCTTAGCCTGAGCGATCAAGCTTTCTGGAAAAAAAGAAAAAATTTGACTCACTTCTTCCACTTCCATTACTTTGCAAATACACTATACTTTAAAGGTTTTTTTTTTAAACATATACCTGTTAGTGACTTCAGCAGTTCCTTCTTTGTGCTTTGTATGGTGGTGGGGCTGCCACTTGTCCTGACATCCAACTCAACCCAGGTCAACCCAAACTGGGGGTCCAGCATCACTCCCTGCATGTATATATCATGGCAAATGGCAAATCAAGGCCATGCTCTTCTGCCATTTGTAATCCAACAAAGATGCCTACAAATCTTCTTTTAAGTGAGGCTCTGAGGGCTCTGGTCAGTGGCCTACAGAGTCTCTTTTCACTATCCATTTCTGTTAAAGGAGAATGTAGCTCGAGGACAGTAGGGACAATCATGCTGATGGTAACAATTTTGTCACCCTCCGTCAATTCAGTGGCCTCAGCAAACAGTCCAAGAATTTGAGTAAGTTCTCTACACTGAGCCCATTCACGTGAGCTGAGGACAACATTCTCAAAGTCCTCTGAGCACATCTGAGTAAGTGCAGTATGATCTAATCCGATTACTGCTTGTCTTTGTCTGAATTGCAAATTCCACCTTGAGACATTTGAGACTGTAATGCTTTTATCACTTCCAAAAACAGCATCAAACCAATCCTTAAAGACAGTGCTACTATGCAGCAGACTGGCAAGTTTGGCTATTTTTGAGATTGCCTGAGACATCACTTTTACTTCTTTCATCCCATCCCCGATAACCAGTTGAAGACTGGGAAAAGCAGGATAGTAGTTGACGAGAACCAAAAAGAAAGTCTTTATATTGCTGTTCCCCAACCATGTCCTCCTCAATCCTCATAATACAAAAACAAAAGAGATGATATTTGATCCCAGAGAAGTGTGTGCCCATGACAATGTAATCATTGGGGATAGAGAAATCGAGCAAGTAACTTCACATAAGTACTTGGGTATACAATTAGATAACCAACTAAAAGGAAATGTTCATGTTGACTATCTGTGTGCCAAATTGGCACAAAGACTGCCTTTTCTCCGCAGATTGAGACTGGTAGGGGTGAGTATCAAGATCATGACTTTATTTTACAATTCTGTACTGGAAAGTCTGATCAGATATGGTATGGTATCCTGGTTTGGCACCCTTACCATCCAGTGCAAAACAAAAATTGATAAATTAATAAAAGCAGCAATGAAGGTTATGGGAAAGAAAGACTACACTTCCCTTCAGACCATCTTTGAAAAAACAGTTGTCGCCCAGGCTCAGAAAATTCTGAAGGACCCTTCCCATATTTTGCACTCGGAATACAATGTTTTACCTTTGGGGAAACGCCTTAGAGCTAGCAGATGTAAAAGTAATCGCTATTGGGTGTCCTTCATTCCAACTTCCATAGCGCTCCTAAATAAACAATCGGCTTGGAAGAAAATAGCTTGAAGCACTTACGGCAGTTATTTAGTTATTTTTAATCATAGTCTAATTTTAGTTGAGTTTAATTTTTATTAACCAGATCTTCACGAGATTTTGTTATATAGAATAGTGGCGGTTGTACTGTCATATTGTTTTCTTCTTCATGTGCTCTAGTGCAATTACACAGAATTATCTGTTTTTATTATTCAGATTTTGACTTGGTAATCAATGATTGACAGGGGAGGGTCATTGATACTTGTGCAATGTTATGTACTGTAGGGTGGATTGTATGTTGTATTTGAGTGTAAAGTCTATTTGTTATTGATGTTTACAGCAGCCTTATGTAGCACTGATGCCCAAGACAAACTTCCCTCAGGGGACAATAAAGTTGATCTTGATCTTGATTCTCACTGTCATCTGAGTGGTTTGCCATAATGACTTTAAAAGCCTTTTTCATATTAGCTGCATTTGCAGTGATGATAAAATCTACCTTGTCACTGATATTGTAGTCATCTAGTATTTCATCAAATGCAGCTGAAATGTTTCCAGAGCTGTGACGCCCTTTGAATCTCCTTCAGTCAATCAGGTAGTTGTTCAGAGCATACCCACTGGCTGAAGAGTTGAGAACAAAAGCTGTAACTCCAAGGTAAGATCTCATTGTGCGGTCTGACCATATATCAGCCCCTACAGAGATTGATTTCTGATCTACCAGACTGGACTTGATGAACTCTTTCACTCTTGTCACTAGTTGAGGTATCTTTTTGCTGGTTATCGTTGTTCTGAAGAGTGGGGTGTACCTTTCATCCATGGTCTGTAGAATATGTTGGAAATGTTCATTTGGGCACCCCAGGTAAAAAATTGTATTAATGTGCATAAAGAAGCCAAGAAAAGATGGAAAAAAATCTCCAAAAGGGATCATATTATATGTTACAAAACGTAAGATTTTATTTCCATTATCAAAATAACAAAAAAATGGTGTCTGCAAATGTTTGGGCACCCTGCAGAGCTAATACCTTGTACTGGCCCCTTTGGCCCAGCCAAGAGTCTTTTGATTCTTGTTTGAGGTATCTTCACTTATTCTTCCTTACAAAAGTCTTCCAGTTCGTCGAGATTTCTGGGCTGTCTGTCACGCACCGCTCTTTTAAAGGTATATCCATAGATTTTCAATTATGTTGAGGTCAGGAGATTGTGAAGGCCATGGCAAAACCTTCAGTTTACGCCTCTTGATGTAATCCACCATGGATGTTGAGGTTTAGGATCATTATTCATTTGTAGAAGCCATCCTCTCTTTAACTTCAGCTTTTTCACAGATGTCATCAAGTTAGCGTCCAAAATATGCAAAAATCTTATTGAATCCATTTTTCCTTCTACTCGTGAAATGTTCCCTGTGCCACCGGCTGCAATACAACCCCAAAGCATGATTGATTCACCCCCATCTTAACAGTTGGACAGAGGTTCTTTTTTATCAAATTCTGTGCCCTTTCTTCTCCAAACGTACCTTTGCTCATTCCGGCTAAAAAGTTCTATTTTAACCTCATCGGTCCACAGAACTTGTTTCCACAATGCATCAGGCTTGTCTATATGTTCATTTGCAAACTTCAAATGCTGATTTTTGTGGTGAGAATGTAGAAGAGGATTTCTTGACTCTTCCATGAAGACCATATTTGTACGAGT
>NC_045744.1:29342704-29342870 GCF_008692095.1 Etheostoma spectabile
AGTGGAATGGTGTACCACAACTCCAGTGTCTGCCTGGTCTTTCTGGATAGATCGTGCCGTCAAACATGGGTTTTGAGTTGCTTTTCTCACAATCCTGTCTGTTATTTTTCTTGTTCTCCCAGATCTTGCTTTAACGTCCACATTTCCTGATGACTGCCATTTCTTA
>NC_045744.1:29342880-29343034 GCF_008692095.1 Etheostoma spectabile
AAACAGAGGATATTGGCATCTGAAACCACTTTGCTATCTTTTTATAGCCTTCTCTTGCTTTGTGAGCGTCAACTATTTTCAGTTTCCGTTTTCTTGACAACTGCTTAGAAGAAGCCATGGTGCTGATTGTTGGGGCAAGGTCAGATGAGTCTGG
>NC_045744.1:29343044-29346785 GCF_008692095.1 Etheostoma spectabile
TAAAACCTTAAGATTGACATCACCTGGTCTTTCCAGACGATGATTGAGAACAATCAATGACGCTGTCAGGTCTCAGTTTTCCAAAGGGGGCGGTGCATGCTATAAACTCTGCAGGGTGCCCAAACTTTTGCAAATCCATTTTTGTTTTCTGTTATTTTGAAAGTGTAAGGATGGAAATAAATCTAAGTTGTGCATATAGAGCAGGGTCTCAAACTCAATTTACTTGGGGGCCGCTGGAAGTAGAGTCTGGGTTTAGCTCAAGTATTCCAAAAAAACCTCTATTTCCTCAAAAAAAGGGCGCGGACTGCCGTGCTTTAAGCCCCTAGATCTGATATGGTTGGTGCATTTCACAACAACAGACATCACATTGTCAAACCTCAGGCATTTGCCACAAAGGGTACTTACTAGCTTGACAACGGTTACGCCGCTGTCACGAGACTACGGTAGCCCATAAGTACATGCGCAATGACAAAAAGTTTCAGAACGCGCGGGGCCGCTAACACTTAACTTTGATGTCAAGTAGGGGGCCACAATATCATCCCGCGGCCGCAATTGCCCCCGGGCCGCGAGTTTGAGACCCGTATATTAGAGGAATGTCTTATCTGTCATTTGATGCTTTTTGGAGATTTTCTTATCTTTTCTTGACCTATTTATGCACATTAATACAATTTTTGAACAAACTTTTGAACCCCACTGTAGGTAGACAGCAGCCAATGAGAAGGTCATGGATGATCGCTTAGTTCACATTCTGCTGCCTTGATGAACAAGTATTGTAAATTTGAACTTGCAATGGTTGCTGCTGAAATCCATCAATCGTTGGCTGTGAATCTGTTATGGTTTGGGGTTATTTTATTACGTTTTCCTTCTTCGTGTTCCCTCCCTGGTCTTGTGTTTGTGTCTTGTTTCTCCCCGGTCTTGTGTAGTTGGTCCTGTCTTGTGTTACCCTGAGTGTCTGCATGTTCTGTTTCCTGTTTTATTTTGAAGTCTGTTTTTTGTCTCGTCCTGCTTTTAGTTTTACTTCCTGTGTCTTCCCGCTCTTGTGATTACCTGTTGTTTTCCACCTACTTCCCTGCCCTCTTGTTACCTCCCTCTTGTTACCTCGTTACCTTGTGCATTTAATGTCTGTGCCTCCGTTGTCTTTTGTCAGAACCTTCTGCTTTGTCCTGCCAGCATGTGCATGTCAGTGAGCCTGTTGGCGTCTCCAGTTTTCCTGCTTGTTTCCCCCCCGGATGTCTTCCCTGCCACTGCCTTCCCCGTGGGTTTTCCTCCCAGTGTTTCTCTCCCCTTGAGTTTTTGCCGGCCCAGTGCTTCGGTTTTAGTTTTTTCCCTGCTTCTTGGTTCTTGTGTCTCTCCTGCTAGTTAAACGTGAATCTTTGCGCAGGCTTACTCAAGATGTTGTAATGTTAGCTAGCTGGCTGTTGCTAAGCCTCTCAATTTCAAACTGAGGAAATCATCACCGATGTCAGATAACATTACCCAAATTGACCACCTTTCACGCAAATATGACACACCGGACACAGCTACTACCACCATACGTTATTGTACTTGTAACTTTATGGCATGACGTTAGCCTGATGCAAAGTTTACTTAACCCTAAAACTGTCACAACAGCAAAACGTAATGCAACACACGACAACAACTAATTGCATCTAATCATTTGAATTTTATTACCACATGAAACCAGTAATTACCATACGTAAGTTATGATAACTTTAAGTACAAGAATATCACCTTAATTGATGCAGCTTTAACAATGTCAAAATGGTCAAAATGAACCATGTTTTTAATGCTTTTTATCAACCTGTGAAGTAATTCCAAAAACTCAATGCCCCTCATTTATGAAATGTGAAAAAAATGCGATCTAAAACCGGTGTAGGAAGGGCGTAATGTACGCCGATTCCTACGCAAAGCTCGGCATTTATCAATTTGAACGTCGGCGTAGGCTGCGAAAAAGGACACGCGCTCTACCTCACAGGTGTTGCCTGGTTCTGACTCACAAAAAAAACAGCAAGTAAAATAAAATATAAAAAAACACTGCAAAACTCTGCTACCGTGAGTTTATTTAAATAATGGTACACCTACAGGTAGGAATATGAGAATGCTTTATATTATACTATGCTTTGCTATATATTACTATTAGGAGTATAGTAGGTGGGGGAGACATGGGATAGTTTTTGACTCAGCTCCTACAACTTGCAGAATGTTTGTGGTGGGACACTCAAATTTTGACATAAAGTACCCTCATTTGTCTACAACAAATAGCAACGTTGTTAACTTCTCCAACTATATCACGGAATTCATTATTTGATGTCAAATGCAAGGAGATCCATTGGTACCGTCTACCCCACTACCAGGGTATGTTGGAACACAACCTGGGGTGCATGTGCCAATACTAGAGCATCTTCCTGTGCTTCACTAAGAACAAAAAGAACTCATCACTTATGACTAAATGAAGAACAGTAACAGTGGTATGGATTTAACATATAGTAAAACAACAAACATGCACACTTTGTCTTAACCCTCGTGTTTTCTTCGAGTCAAATTTGACTCGTTTTCAAAGTTTTTTTTTATATCTGAAATAAAGGAAGTCATAATACGGGTGAAAAATTTTGAAAAAAGCGGTAAAATCGATGAAAAAAAAATACAAAATACAAAAAACTTCATAAAAAAACTGTAAAAAGCATAAAAAACGTTGAGATAAGGGGAAGAATGTTTTTCATGGGGAAGACAACACAAGGGTTAAATGATAAAACATGAACTTGAGCGTGTGTATCTGTGTGTTATCCGTCTAATCTGAGTTATCAGAGTCACAGTGGTGACAGATGTTTGTGGAATTTCCAGGGGTGCAGTTTTCGTGGGCCCAGAACTTGCAATTTCCAAAGGGCTCAAAAAAATCCTCATCATCTGAGCTGTCCAAACCATCATGCTTGTTCTTCTTGAATCTCTTTTTAGCTGTCTTTGTCACTGCATTATTTTGTTTGCGCTTCCTCTTTCCAAATATGACCTTTTTCACATTGTTCTTACTACTCCTCTTCCAATGTAAATGTAAATGGACTGTATTTATTAAGGATGAGCGAGTACAGCATTATCTGTATCTGTAGCTGTTTACCACATGAATTATCTGTATCCGGATCCGTACTCGGAGTGGGCGGGGCCTAAACCGGAAGTGGTCAGATTTAACCCGGAAGTGTGTCAGGCTCTCTTGAAATGTGCGGGGCTTTAACCGGTATGTTATTTAAGCATGCAATTGATATGGGTTGATCAGAACTTACATTTATTGCTGATTAGAAAACTATTTACGGGCTTCCGGTTCCGACATGTAGAGAGAGGACGCACACGCGAAGGCTCCCAGCTTGCTTTTTGTTACTTTCCTATTTAAATAATATTTCTCAGAGCATTTTGGTATAACTAACGCTGCTCGACCTAGTTTAGTCAACTCCGCATAAGATGAGCAAACCTAAAAGCAATAAATCGGCCAACAAAGTAGAAACTCCGGCTACACGTGCTGCTACGAGTGCGGCGGGCAAGCTAGCACCTTTCGCAGCTAACTCTCCGACACCAACTATGACTTCTGCAGCTCCCGAGACACCAGCAGTTGTGGCTATGGACCAACTGTCTGCAGAATTCGCAAAACAGAGAACCTCACTAAAGGAAGATGTGTCTTACTTGATCCAAGAGGCTATTAAACCACTACAGACTTCAATGGACTCACTACAATCAACGATGAACTCTTTCCAGGGC
>NC_045744.1:29346795-29347299 GCF_008692095.1 Etheostoma spectabile
TCTCACCTCCGTTGAGTCTGTGGCTGGTGACAACTTTGAAAGATTAACGGTAGCGGAGTCCACCATTAAAACACTCCAAAACCATAACCAGTCTCTTTTGGATCGGATTGATGACCTGGAGAACCGGTCACGGAGATCTAATCTTCGTATATTGAACATCCCTGAAGGCGGCGAAGATGGCAAAGATCCCGTTAAGTTCATGTCCGAGGTATTGATGCAAGCAATGGGCCCCGATGTTTTCCCTGCGCCGCCTGAGTTGGAGAGAGCTCACCGGACCCCGACTTTCAGATCCGGTCGGAGATCATCCCCCCGCACATTCCTGGTCTGTTTCTCCAGATTCCAGCAGAAAGAAGCTGCGTTGCGCTGGGCCAGGAACCACGAGCTCAACTACCAAGGTACCACTATAAGAGTTTACCAAGATGTTAGCGCAGCACTCGCTAAAAAGAGAGCTGCGTTCAACAGCGTTAAACAAGCCTTGTACCGGAGGAACGTCAGATTCCACCT
>NC_045744.1:29347309-29348268 GCF_008692095.1 Etheostoma spectabile
GCCCGGCTGCGCGTGATGTGCGAGGAAGATGTGCTCACCTTCGAATCACCTGACGAAGCTCAGAAGTTTCTTGATCAGAAGTTCGGTAAGGAGTAAGACTACATACGTCGCGGTTTGGTCTGCGCAGCCTGGAGATGGCTAACTACCTGAGTTTGAAGACGTGTCAGATCAGTCTTCATTACGTCAGCCATTAGGACTGGAGGTATGAACACTCACTGACGTTATTGCTGGACTACTTGGTGTTATGCTGTATACAAGTACTTATCTGGAACTTTTCTATTATAAAGTCTGTCTATGTTGCCTTTCAATGCTAATGTTTTATGCTGTTAAGCACACGTTTTCATATATGCATGATTGTTTTACAGTTATTGTATTGCTCAATCATCTTATTTTTATTTTTATTTTAACATATCATAATCGCTGGGAGCCTTCCTGGGTAAAGTGTTAAGAGGTATGTATCGCCAGAAGCTTTTGGAAATAGTGTTTAGCCTGCAGCTTGCTTCAGGGAGAAGGACAAGTATAGGCTTAGTTCTAGTTTTGTTTGCTGGATATGGGATAGGGTTATGGGATAGGGTTAGGGAAAAGGACACCACTGAATTTTTGCAACAAACGCTCGCCTTTATTCGCTTGAGGAACGAACGTAACTGTGTACTTCATCACAATCTTTGTTCTAACTTATCTCTCCTTACTGTTCTTGTCATTTCAATTTAATTTTTATATAGTTAAACATGATCAATAGCACTGATGTAAAGAGGGCTGCTATACGATTCATTAGCTGGAATGTTAAAGGTTTAAACAGACCTGTTAAAAGAGCCAGAATGTTTAATCACCTAAAATACTTGAAGTGTGACATTGCATTCCTACAAGAAACCCACCTACTGGTTAAAGATCACGTTAGACTAAAAAAAGGTTGGGTGGGGAATATATTCCATTCTAATCTTAACTCTAAAACTTGTGGA
>NC_045744.1:29348278-29349912 GCF_008692095.1 Etheostoma spectabile
TAATTCATAAAAGAATCCAGTTTAGTGCAAACACTGTCACCTCAGACCCACAAGGACGATTTGTAATGGTTTCTGGGCTTCTCTACCACAAGCCTGTGGTCTTGATTAATGTCTATGCCCCAAATTGGGATGATGACAAATTTATAGGGAAAATAATTTCATTAATCCCAGATTTGAACTCACAACAATTGATATTTGGTGGTGATTTAAACTGTGTAATGAACCCAATATTAGATCGTTCCACTTCTAAATTTACAAACCTGTCTAAAAAGGCCAAGCTATTGTTAGCCTTTATGGACCAGATAGGTAGTGTTGATCCTTGGCGCTTTTTATTTCCACAAAGCAAGTCCTTTTCTTTTTTTTCTTCTGTTCATCACTCTTATAGTAGGATAGATTATTTTTTTATTGACCAAGCTCTTCTCCCCTTTGTCACAAATACTGAATACTCTACTATAGCTGAATCAGACCATGCCCCTGTGATTTTAGACCTTGCACTTCCTTCTTGCAAATTAGAACGCCCTTCTTGGAAATTAGACAGAAATCTTTTAGCTGATGAGACCTTTTGTGAAATGATATCCCAAAAAATAGATGACTTTATGGAATCCAACAAAAAAGACGACACCTCCCCCTCCCTTTTGTGGGAAACATTGAAAGCAGTAATCAGGGGTGAGATTATTTCATCTCGCTAAACAATAAGATGAAAAGATAACGGAGAGCTCATTAAGCAATGGCTGGGATCTCAGTACTCCGTTTCTCCCTCCCCTGAATTATATAAAAAGAAGCTAGACCTCCAAACGCAATATGATTTGTCATCAACTGAAAAGGTGGAACG
The DNA here is from genome assembly GCF_008692095.1 of Etheostoma spectabile. Classification (NCBI taxonomy): domain Eukaryota; kingdom Metazoa; phylum Chordata; class Actinopteri; order Perciformes; family Percidae; genus Etheostoma; species Etheostoma spectabile. The sequence continues at coordinate 29,349,111 of NC_045744.1, forward strand.
TCTCCTATTAAAATCACGGGGGTATGTCTATGAACACGGCGATAAACCTGGACGGCTGCTAGCACACCAACTTAAGTGCCGCACCGTGTCTCAACAGATCCCACAAATTCGTAAAGAAGATGGTGAACTAACTATTGACCCGGAGGAAATTAATGAAACATTTACCTCATTTTACTCAAATCTGTATACGTCAGAGATGACAACTGACAGCTCTGACATGGAACATTTCTTCAACAATCTCCGAGCTCCTTCTATAAAAGCAAGACATAGGACTGAGACTGAGCTCCCACTAACATGTATAGAAATCATCAATGCGATCAAGGCAATGCAGAATGGCAAGGCGCCTGGCCCTGATGGGTACCCTATAGAGTTTTATAAGAAGTTCTCTAGTAAATTGTCTACACTTTTACTTGATATGTTTATTGACTCTTTATCACGTGGATCCCTCCCACAGACATTGACTGAAGCATCAATCACCCTATTGCTTAAGCCAGGTAAAGATAATACGGAATGCGGCTCATATCGGCCCATTTCTCTTTTAAACTGCGACGTGAAGATCTTGGCCAAGGCCCTTGCCTTACGCTTAGAAGCCACAATGCATGACGTAATCTCTGCTGATCAGACTGGTTTTATCTCGGGGCGTCATTCATTTACAAATATCCGCCGGTTACTGAATATTATTCACTCTCCTGCACCCAATGCGGTCCCCGAAGTGGTCATCGCACTCGATGCAGAGAAAGCCTTCGACAGGGTAGAATGGGGATATCTATTTACATGTTTGAAGAAATTTGGTTACGGTCCT
>NC_045744.1:29349922-29350109 GCF_008692095.1 Etheostoma spectabile
CATGGATTAAGATCTTATATACCTCACCCCAAGCCTCAGTAATTACAAATGGTAGGCGCTCTCGGTATTTTCAGCTGTCAAGAGGCACTCGGCAGGGCTGCCCTATCAGCCCACTGCTATTTGCCCTGGCCATAGAGCCCTTGTCTATTTCACTCAAATCACTACCCTCGTTAAGTGGAATCCATAG
>NC_045744.1:29350119-29353451 GCF_008692095.1 Etheostoma spectabile
GGGGGGGGGGAACATAGAGTTTCTCTGTACGCAGATGATTTATTAATGTATGTATCAGACCCTGTTTCAAGTGCCCCCCATGTGATTAATGCCTTGAGGAGATTTGGTGCTTTTTCTGGGTACAAATTGAATTTTAGTAAAAGTGAATGTTACCCTGTTAATGACCTGGCTCTTCAAATACACGACAACGCTCTACCGTTCAGAATGTCTAGGAATGGCTTTAGATATTTGGGCATTAACATCACAAGGGACATGCAGAAGCTTTACCAAGAAAACTTCTATTTGCTATCTGAGAGAGTCAAATCAGACCTGGACAAATGGAAGACACTTCATCTGTCTTTAGCAGGGAAAGTGAACTGTATAAAAATGAATGTGCTTCCCAAGTTTCTCTACCTGTTCCAGTGTATTCCACTCTATCTCCCTAAATCTTACTTCAAATCTATTGATAAGATTTTCATCTCATTTATATGGGGCGGGAAGAAACCTAGAATACGACTAGAATTGTTGCAGAGGCCTAAAATGCAGGGTGGCTTAGCTCTTCCAAATCTTTGTCATTATTATTGGGCCTCAAATGTTCAAAAAATCATGCACTGGCTCCACACTCCTGATACAAACTGGTGCCAGTCTGAAGCTGCATCTTGCACTTCAACTTCTCTCAGAGCCCTGGTCACCTCCACCTTCCCCATCTCTATTTCTCAATTCACCGACAATCCAGTAGTCATGAATACCCTTAAAATATGGTTTCAACTTAGACGTAGCTTCGGGTTTAACAATCTTCTTCATCTAAGTCCCATACATAATAACCATCTTTTTCTCCCAGCCAGATTAGACTCTGAATTTACTCTCTGGCAAAGGCAAGGCATTTACATATTTAAAGATATGTATATAAACTGTATCTTCCCTAGCTTTGATGACCTGTCACATAAATTTGACCTCCCTCGATCTAGCCTTTTCCGATATTTCCAAGCCCGCCACTTCCTTCAACATCATGACCCCAACTTTCCATATATACCATCACTTTCAGGTTTAGATGCCCTGTTAGAAACTACTTTCAACTCTAGAGGACTTATTTCAAGAATCTATAACTGTATATCTTCCTTTAAAAATACGACTCTTGCAAAGATCAAGGCAGACTGGGTGGATGAGCTGGGAGAGGACTTGGAGGAAGGCGTTTGGGACAGTGCTCTACTAAGGGTAAATGACAGCACTTCATGTGCCAAATTAAGTATAATACAATTTAAGATCTTACATCGCATCCACTACTCTAAAGCCAGACTTGCTAAAATATACCCCGACATAGATGCAAGCTGCGACAGGTGTCGAAACACTCCTGCCGACCTAACCCATATGTTTTGGTCGTGCTCAGCCCTAGCATCCTATTGGTCTGTAATCTTTAAAACGGTGTCAGAAGCTCTTAATATTGACCTACAACCCAATGCAGTAGTGGCCATATTTGGCACTACCGACAGTAGATATTCGACAATAAAGAAAAGAGATCAAATTATCATTGCTTTTACAACATTGCTTGCACGCAGAAGAATTTTATTACATTGGAAGTCAAAAAATCCACCTAATGTATCTCTGTGGTTTAATGACCTTATGCAGCTCATACAGTTAGAGAAAATAAAATACACTCTCAGAGGGTCCAGGAACAACAATGTTTTTTCTGTCTGGGATCCAGTGCTGAAATATTTGGGTAAGCTTAAAACTGTGCCGATTTAGCAGCCGTCTAGCACTTATAGTTGTTATTCATCCATGAGAATTATAGTGTGTGGTACACAGACTCCGCAATGGTGAGCCTATGTTTATTTGTGTTCCTTTTTGTTTTTTCTGTTTGTTTGTTTTTTGGTAGTATTATTACTATTAATACCGCTATTGTTACCGTTGTTATTATTATCATTGTCATTGTTCCTATGGCTATCCTTTTTGCTTTCTGGATGGTGTCCTCCATGTTCGGGAGGGGGGGGGGGGGGGGGGGGGGGTTAATAACTCATACAAAATAATATTGTGAGCTTGGTCCTTTTGTGAATGCTGTTACTATGTACTGCCCTGTACTATCAATGTCTAAAAAATCTATATAAAAAAAAAAAAAAAAACATCTCTCAATGCAAATCAAACCAGCTATTAGTCTAACTGAAATAAAACCTCGCCAATCTCTATGTATGGTGATGGGTATGTGATGATGTCGGGCTATTTTAATTCCAAGCATGGGTTCATAAACTTATGAACACCACTGTACATCAAATGTGCGGACAGAAAGCAATTGTAAGGTTTCTTTGAAACAAAAGTCACATTCATTCTTCTCTTTGAGGCATGAAAATAAAACATAAAAAGCTGACAAATCACAGTCATTAGTCCCTTAAACTGTATTGTGTTATTATCAGCCATAGAACCCAAAGTCTTTAGCTTGTAATTTGAGAAATTCTGGTATTTGTACTGGATAATTGACTGAAATGACTGATTATCAAAATTGTAGTCATTTAATCTAGTCAGTTACCGCCAGGTCGTGGTGTCTGTTGTAATAAGATGGAAAAGAGTCGGTCCTACCTGGCCTTCACAATCGAGTCGACCCACTCCCTACACTGCTCTGCTGAGTCACACTCAAACAGATACTTCCTCTCTGCTTCATCCAGAAATGCTACAAAGAGAAACACATAAAATTGCACACCGGGTTTCAAGTTGTGGACTTTGATACATAAGTGACCTATCAATGCAGTGTGAATAGCATCAAACTGAAACCAGTGAGAAAGTGTAGGTGAGTCATGTGAATGTGAAATGGAAAGTGGAACTTACCAATAGAAAAGCTCTGGCTGTCCTCCTTTTCCACCCGACACTGCTCCAGCAGCAAAGCTCCAATTGGCTGACAAATACATAATGACATTTTGTTTCACTTTCATAAGAGGAACAGGAAATACAATGAATACAGACAAATGCCCTATGGCTAGGTATAAACCGTAACCCAACTGACCTCCTCCTCATCAGTTCGGAAATAAAAGAGGAAGTTAACAACGAGTTTCACCAGCCTCTTCTTTACAACTGTAAAACAACAAAAGGGAACTGATATGAGACAGTACAGAGACTAGGGTGACCATATTTTAATTTCCAAAAAAGGGCCTCAAAACACAAATTCAGACAGGCTTCTAAGGGGTAAATGAACATGCTTTATTATGCCTCAATGGTATAAAAATAACTTATAAAATATGTAACAACCTGTAACAAAATAATAGCTCTTTTTAAATAAATAAATATGAAATATTGTTCAAAATATGACCTATGCTGTGTCAGCTTCAAAATCCAGCTACCGTAGTACCGTAGTATTGTGTGCAAAGCGC
>NC_045744.1:29353461-29367450 GCF_008692095.1 Etheostoma spectabile
AAGTACACGCTTAATGGTCCCATGAACAGTGCAAACCGGACATTTTCATTAATTTACCCCCCTCGAAACGGAAGTAGTTGTGATAAGAACTGAATTAGCTTAGTATGTAATGAAGCCTGTTACCGTCTCCTTTCTTGGGTCCTCGCATCCCCAGCTCGGCTGCCATCTCCGAGGGCTGGCGGCTCAGAGACACCAGCTCCTTCTCGTTGAAACGCATCACGTCCACTGACAGTAAAACACAGGTTCAACAGGATACTTTGGCTACGACCGAGCCATTCCCACCGACAACATCATAATAACGGCGCGAGGTAGCTAGCTAGCAATAGTACGTAATGTTAGTGACAGAGCTGTCTATGTCGTCGGTTAAACGTCGCCGTATCGTTATCTGGTGTTCTCGAAATATGACGTGTGTTTGCTCATTTCTACGGTCAAGCAAACACAGCCCAAACTGTAGCCTACTTCTCCTCCATGAAACACACACACACCCCTACCTTTCGGTTGGCAGGCAGTGACGCGCTTCTCTCGTAATACTACGGTATTCGCTGAGGGTCATACGTGGCCGGGTTGCCTTAGTGGGTAGAGCAGGCGCACATATACTCCGAGGTGAATGCCTCGACGCAGAGGTTCAGGGTTCGAATCCGGCCTGTGACTATTCCCTGCATTCTTCTTCTTCTTCTTCTTCTTATCCTTGTGGTTTTGAATGGCAGTTAGCAACCAGCTTTTTGGTGCATTACCGCCGCCATCTGGACTGGAGTGTGGACCAAGCGTTGAATCTACATTTCCTCAAATTCTCTTTAATAACCCAGTTATCTTCAAAATAAAAAATGAAAACAAATTTCACCAGAATTTCTTTGCAGTAAATCATGTAAATTCAATGTCATCTGGTTAATACCAAGTTGTGAAATCAATCGTTGTCTGGCTTGAAGGTATTTAGGACAATACATGATAACATGCTCTACGGTCTCCTGACTATTGCAATATTCACAAATACCATCAACATGCTTTTTCATTACAAATAAAGTTCCATTTAATCCGGTATGTCCTAGTCTCATTCTGGATACCACATCTTCGTCTTGCTTACTTCTGTAAGTATTCCTGTTCTTCCCCACTTTTTCTTGAATACTATGCAGGTGCTTCTAAGATTAGTCATTATCCCACAAAAACTGCCATTTTGAGGGTCAAACTAGGCAAACCAGCCTGTTCTTCTTCTTGTGTGGCTAGATGTAACTATGGCTTATTGCTGCCCTCCTCTGTTCTCTAATTGTTATTTACAATTTGTTTAATAATAATTGTGCATATGGTAATGGGAAAATTACATTTAACCAATGATTTTCATATTAATTATTCATAATAATATCTTCAATGCCTCTCAGAGTATTTGGTTCCTGTATCTGTCCTCAGTGTGATCTCTTTGTAGGGGACAACTGGATATGTTATGACTTTGCATTTTCCCACCAAGGATAGATGACGTGGAGCCTGACAGAAACAGTTGCCTAGAACGAGACCAGAGCCTATCCAATAGACAAGATGTCTTTTTTAGCTAAGATAGAATGACCGGTCAAGACACTTGGACACACGAGGGACAGATTCAGAAATACGTAAGAGCTCCAACTGTCTGCCTGAGGTCCACTGATTGTTATGTTTGAGATTAAACTGGTTTCCAAACAAGGGTTGGTTTTCCTCTGGGGGCACTGGATATAAAGAAGTGTATTACTGATTGTATTTACCAGAACTGTTGCCACTTTGTTACTCTGTACATTGCGAACGCTGTTCTCGTCATGTGATTGTTCTCTGCAGAAAACAATTAAACTCTTCCACCGAATATCTAAACTTTTAATCCAGTTTGCAGCCTGTCTTTATTTTGTTTCAACAAGGTCTCTTCTTCAACACAAATTCCTCCCTCGCTGAACAGAAACTTCCACAACAATATGTTTTTATATACTCCAATATTTTGCAGGTACTCCAATGCATTTTGCATTTTAAATGTATTTTTGGTTAGCAGCAGGAGTTTCAGGGATAGATCATTCAGAACATAAGCAGATTAAAGTGAAACTATCTGTATTGCTACATACCAAAAGGGTAAGTGAGAAATATTGTGTGAACAGACAATTTGATAGTGTTTCATATCATATCATCTTGTAAGGTTTGTGGGATAATGGAGCTGTAAGGGCTCACCTCAGTCCACAAACCCTTATGATTAGTGAATTAAAAAAAGAGGTGTTTAGACTCAGGTCTGTTTTCTTGATTCTTTAGGATCATAACAATGTAGAAGCTTTGTCACCTCTAATGTTTCCTTGCTTTCAGCAAGTTCTCTGTGGACAGTAATGTTACGTTCTGTTACAACAAACTAGACAATTGGACATCATTATGACATTGTTCAATTGTTTCTGGATAAGTGAGCCTAATGTCAGTAGGATTTTAAATCTCTCACCTCCTTCCCTCATGGATCCCCAGCCTATGATGTAGCACTCTGCATTCTTGAGGAAGCGGTGCACCGGTGATGGGAGGCAGACAGACTGGATGGTGTAAGACATGGGGGCCGGTACTGACATCTCCAACAGAGCCACGTCATAGTCCATGTTGGTGCCGTTGAAGGCTGGGTGGATGACGACCCTTTGGATGGGGATGACAACTGTCCAAATTCAATAAAGAGTGTCAAACCAGTCCAGACCAGTCCAGGAGGGGGCGGTAATGTACCTGAAGCCGCTTGCCAACTGCCCAAAGCCACAGAAGAAGCAACTTGGGCATGCGCACTCCAAATATACACGGGCATGATCCTAACGTTGTGGAGTCGGTGAGTGTTTTGAACGGTAGACACGCAATATCACTTCATGTATAGCTAATTAGCTATCGTTTGGTCGTGTAACTGACCTTCGTATGATCACACATACGTAGCTAGATGCGTTTTACTTCTAGTTTGATCATTCCGCTTGGTTTAAATCCATCAATTACTAGCTGGTAACACCGTTAGCTTAGCATTTAGCATGATAGCAATGCATTCGGTAGGTAACGATAGCGTTGCGTTATGCTAGCATAATGCAGCTAACTGGAGTTCGTGGAAATCATGAAATGGAATACTATTGTGTCACAGCGTCATAAAAACCTATCTTGACTGTGGTAAATTAGCTGAAGTAATTCACAAATATTTGGCTAAATAACTGTGCTGTTACCTTTTTGCTAGTTAAGCTAGTTGGACAACAATCCCCGTTAAGAGAAGTTAGCATAACGAACATTAGCCAAGAAGGGACTGAGGAGCCATTGTATTGTCTTTAAAACACAATATACAACCAAGACTAGTTATGATGTATTTGTTCTATTCTCTTGGGATAAAAGGGGCAAATACTTTACTTAATCTGCCATTCAAACTGTGTATGTGCACATTAAGACATGAACATATTATCTGAGCAATAATGTGTATTAATACAGTACAATCCAGTCAATATTCTCTCAGTGTTTACCTCAGTCCAGGAATGCATAGTACAATAATACCAGTGAATACTAATATTAATTTACATCCTTGACAACAGTGTGTGCTTTGTTTTTCCTCAGATAATCAGGAAGGATCCACTTTGAGTACCTGTCCAGGGTTAACTGGATAAACAGGTGTGGGTGTCTGCGTGATTGAACCCCTCACCTTGCAAAGATGGATTTCCAGCACCGAGCTGGAGGGAAGACGGGGAGCGGGGGGGTGGCGTCCGCCTCCGAGAGTAACCGTGATAGGCGAGAACGGTTACGTCAGCTGGCCCTGGAGACCATTGACATAAACAAAGACCCCTACTTTATGAAGAATCATTTAGGATCATACGAGTGCAAACTCTGCTTGACACTTCATAACAATGAGGTGAGGAGGCACATGATGCCACATTCCTAAGGTTATGTTATCTGAACTTGGTGTTAGTTCTTGTTATCCAAGTATCTTGTTTGACTAACTGCTCTCTTCTGCATCACAGGGCAGCTACTTGGCTCACACACAAGGAAAGAAACATCAGACCAATTTGTAAGTGCAATGTGCAAATTCTATCGGTTTTCTTCACCTTCCCATGATTGATAAACTAATCAAACCGAAAGATTATTTTTTGGGGCATTTTTATGCCTTAATTGTCAGGACAGCTGAATAAATAAAAGAGGGGAGAGAGGGGGGAATAACATGCTGAAAAGGGCCGCAGGTCGGAGTCAATCCTGGACCCACTGCATTGAGGAGTAAACCTCTATGGACACCCGCTCTACCAACTGAGCTATCCGGGCGCCCTTACATATACTTGACTTGTGTGTCAGCTATTTTATGGTTGCTGTGAATTGACAGAACAACCCACTGTGTCCACTGCAATGATTAACTGTTAAAAACTGTATATTTTGTTTGTTTCAGAGCGCGGAGAGCAGCCAAAGAGGCAAAAGAAGCTCCTGCTCAGCCAGCCCCGGCCAAAGTAAAAGTCGAGGTCAAGAAGTTTGTCAAAATTGGTCGACCGGGATACAAAGGTGAGCTGGCTGCGTGGTTATGAATTGGTGTAGTCGTTACTAAGTTTATGCTGATTGTGGTTTCACTGCAGATATATTGCATTTCGATATATGGTCCATTTCTTTCTCTTCTTTTATAGTAACCAAACAGAGGGACCCAGAGACCGGACAGCAGTCCTTACTCTTCCAGGTTAGTGTGTTTGGTGAACACAGTAAAATCAGTTGATTTGAAGTTTTTGTTATTTATTGTTTTGTGAAGATTCTTAAACAAAGCAAATTAACATTAAAGCTCCTTTAGGATAGATGCTGGCTTTTGAGTGTGGACTAGTCCTACCCCTTTCACAGATGTTGTCCAGTTCCTCAATCCCTATTCTCCCAAGGCTGGCTATATACTGGACTTCCAAGAACCTCACCTTTTCTCAGACTTAAATCACTGTCTAATACATCAGTCCATTAATCAAGGACTCTAATAAGAAGTACTTCTGCTTTTATTAAAGAGCAATTGTACATATATACAAAAGAGAAAATAAGACTGTTCTCTTAAAATGAACAACTAACCCAATCAGCTAATGTAATGCGAGACTGGATGCTTTCTGCTGAAATTCTGAAGCATTAAAATTGTGCTATTGTGGTAGAATAGTTGGGTTTTACAATAGACATACTGTGTAGAATTTTCTTGGCCTCTCGGCCTATTTCTCTCTTCCTCCATTTTGCAATTGGCGTCGTCTTTGCGTTGCCTAGGCTGGCTTTCACCAGACCAAGCTCAATCTTTTAAGACTGAACAATAGTCTGGGGAGTCAGTATTTTTTTACTGCACAGTAGAGAAATCAAACCAACAATCCGGGTGACGTATCGCATCAACGGGTTGCCGCGCTTCGGCGGCCCCCATGTTGAAAGTAAATGAAAAGCTGCTGTGTTAAACCTGCCAATAGTGTTCCAGGTGGATAAGCCAGTTTGTGATTGGACCCCGCAGATTTGTAGCGGAAACAGGATCAAAAAATGTACTGGTTTCCAGCTTGAGCTGCAGGATGAAATTGGTACTCATTAATGGCATCTCTTCATAGTGGAGGAGCTTGCAAGCTTGTGGTTCACAGCAGAGCAGATGTTAAGTTTGGCTTTTTGTTCTACACAGTTTGTGTCAGACATAACCAAACCAAAGTTGACACAAACTTGACAAATGTCATCCAGCTGGCCAACTGAAGTAAGCGGCTAAATACTGAAATAATCCCAGAAACAAAGCACCATCCCACGTTTCAACCAACAGAATTGCCTACGGCAGCAGTAATGACTAAATATGGTTGGTTTTAGTCGTCGTGGTTTGACCGTAAAGGTCAAATCTATAACTATCTGTTTTTTTTAAAATCTCTGTTCATCAGATTGACTACCCAGAGATCGCTGAAGGAATTGGGCCCAGGCATCGTTTCATGTCTGCCTACGAACAGCGCATCGAGCCCCCCGATCGGCGCTGGCAGTACCTGCTTCTGGCTGCTGAACCATATGAAACTATTGCCTTTAAGGTGAGTGGAAGCTGCACTTCTACTATGATTTTATAATATTTTTCTCCTGACTGTGATATAACATCAACATATTTGCTCATTTAGGTCCCGAGTAGAGAAATTGATAAAGCAGAAAACCGCTTCTGGACCCACTGGAACAGAGAAACTAAACAGGTACTGATGAGCTGATTAACATTTGTTACCACGAAGCCAGCCTGGGTATTTTATCAGGAAAGTGGAAGTATTCGGTCAAACCACTCTTTCATGTTGTTTTTCCTCCTAGTTCTTCCTACAGTTCCACTTCAAAATGGAGAAGGCTGTTCCCCAGTCCAGCGGACCCCCACCTCCTGCAGGTGTGAAGCGCCCTCCTCCTCTCATGAGTGGAGTTGGACCTCGCCCACCAAATGAATCTATGCACCCTCCCCCGCCAGGTGGGATGCCCCCTCTCCCACCTGGAGCTCCGGGTAACCCCCATATGCCCCGTCAGATGCCCATGCCCCCCATGCCAATGAGGCCACCTCCTCCTGATGGTCTTATGTCTAATAACTGATCCCTATTAGCGTATCATGATTGCTTCCTTTCATGGTGTTTTCAATAATGTTTAAAGTCTACATTTAGTAACTCTTTATACATTTGTTTGACAGCCCTTATGACCACACTGTTTTGTATAAATGCCTAATTTCGGGATATGGAGCTATGATTGAAAATGGCTCATCTTTTAAGATTCTGTTTTTGTAATTAAATTCCGTGGAGAAAAAAACATTTGCCTTTTAAAGTCTGGGTTTTTACAAAGACCTCAAACGCAGAAAGATGAATTGATGTATCTGGGATTGTGTGAATGGGTCACAGCAGAAAAGAGGACCTTTTACCTGGGCTCTCTGAAGCAGCTCTCAGATGTCATAACAACTTGTGGGTCAAATTTATATCTTGATAATATCAATCTTTTGTTGGCCATCTTCAGTACCTACCAGCTACATACTATTGACCGTTGACTGAGTTGACATGATTGATAATCAGTTTATTAAAGCTGTTCAAATGATCACATGGATATTTTAAAGGTCCCATGGCATGAAAAGTTCACTTTATGACTAAGGTCTATATAAAAGAGACTTCAGATGCAGTATTAGGGACCACTAAGGTCTATATAAAAGAGACTTCAGATACAGTATTAGGGGACCACTAAGGTCTATATAAAAGAGACTTCAGATACAGTATTAGGGGACCACTAAGGTCTATATAAAAGAGACTTCAGATACAGTATTAGGGACCACTAAGGTCTACATAAAAGAGACTTCAGATACAGTATTAGGGACCACTAAGGTCTATATAAAAGAGACTCAGATACAGTATTAGGGACCACTAGGTCTATATAAAAGAGACTTCAGATACAGTATTAGACCACTAAGGTCTTATAAAAAGACTTCAGATACAGTATTAGGGACCACTAAGTCTATATAAAAGATACTTCAGATACAGTATTAGGGACCACTAAGGTCAATAAAGAGACTTCAGATACAGTATTAGGGACCCTAAGGTCTAATAAAGAGACTTCAGATACAGTATTAGGGACCACTAAGGTCTATATAAAAGAGACTCAGATACAGTATTAGGGACCACTAAGGTCTATATAAAAGAGACTTCAGATACAGTATGGGGACCACTAAGGTCTATATAAAAGAGACTTCAGATACAGTATTAGGGGACCACTAAGGTCTATATAAAAGGACTTCAGATACAGTATTAGGGACCACTAAGGTCTATATAAAGAGACTTCAGATACAGTATTGGGACACTAAGGTCATATAAAAAGGACTTCAGATACAGTATTAGGGACCACTAAGGTCTATATAAAGAGACTTCAGATACAGTATTAGGGACCACTAAGGTCTATATAACGAGACTTCAGATACAGTATTAGGGGACCACTAAGGTCTCTATAAAAGCATCCAAAGAGCACCGTGTCATGGGACCTTTATATAATGCAGTACCTGTAAGTCTTTACAGGTAATTTAAAGCAAATCTGTCTAGCAAACCAACAATATCTGTAACACATTGAGGTCATTTAACTGAAAGCACACATTATTTTTCATCCTTATGGTATTTGAAAGATTTGCTAGAAAAAAAATCTTTCATTAAGTTTATATTTCCTCCTTTAATAAATGTTATCAAATCTATTCAGGTGAAACTTGTTAAGAAAATGCCATGGCCACTGCCACTGAAGGAAGAATGAACTCATCCCTTTTGAGTCTTTTTCTTCTCTTTCTTTTCCTCCAGCTTTTTATTCTTCTCTGGCTGGTCCTCTATTTCTTCATCCTCATCTTCCTCATCTGCTGCTTCTTTAGGTTCCTCCTTCATATTTCTTTCTTTCTTGTCTTTGATTTCTTCGTCCCTGGCTTTCCTGGCCCTCCTATCCTTTATTTTCCCTTGTTTTGGTTTCAAGAGTTTTTTGTCTGGCAGTGGCTTGTTTCTGAGACCTCTGTGTGCTCGTGCTGTCGCTCCCCTCTTTGGCTTCCCTCTTTTAACTTTTCCATCGTCGTCATCATCATCGTCCTCATCCTCTTCATCATCCAGGTCTGGCAGCCACCAAAGCATGGCCTCCCAAAGAGTTGTCTCGGGCTAGAACGGGGATGACACATGAAGGATTTGACACAAAACAAACAGCTGGACGATAAAAAAATTGAAAAAGGTGAATCCAAGTTACTTGTGGATGTCTCTACCTGTGGTGGTTGTCCCCTGTGTCGTACTATGCCTGACCGTCTCACTGTCAGTTCAACTTCCTCATCCTCCTCTACTCTCCCCTGACCACGCAGTCCTTCTGTTAAAAAAAAGACCACTCAGTCATAGCAGGCATGTCATTTTACAACTGGTGCAACTTTTGATTTACTTGCCATGAAGTCTGTGAAACCCCGAGGTGAGAACAAGGATGGTAATGGCCACAAACAGACAGCGGTTGAGGGTGACGTTCTCCCACGGTCTGTCAACCTGGTTCAGGTTTTGGATGGACACAGCTTTTTGCAAGGATGCTGAAGGAAATGCAAGACAGAGGAGGGGACACCTTTCATTGTAATCCAGTGAAAGCAGACAGGAGTTGAGAAAGACGATAATGACTCACTTGTTCTGGTGAAGCTGGGTTCCGTGGGTAAAATCTTGGGTTCTGCTCTCGGTTGCTGGGAAAATGGAGGCATTTCCTGTCGGAGGACAACATGTGGCTTATAGGCAAAAGATTTATTAGGGATGTGAAGATGGTAAAAATGTTGGTTTTTCCAACTAACCTCTCTGACTTTCCTTGTCACGTACATTTCTGAAACAGACAGATGGAGATTTGCTGAGGGATGATATCACAAATCTCACAAACCACAAACAACCATTCCCTCAATCTGGAATGTATTTATCCACATTCATCTGATGCATATTCATACATTATTGTTGGCTGACACTTGCTGCATTTTATTACCCTCTAAATTAGGTACAATGACAAGTCTGCTCTGCCCAAGTTTTTCATTACAATCCCTATTTTCCCTTATTGCTATGAAATGTTCCCTTTATCAAAATTAGGCCCTTTGTTTTCTCGCACTATGTCCCCTCAAGGATTTCTTGCCAAATCAGGCCCTGTGTGTCCCTCAGTCCTATGATCCCTCATTTCTTTTAAATTTCCCCAACATCAAAATTACCCCTGTGTTCCCTCAACCCGCCGGTCATATTTGATGTTTTGGATATTGGACATTGTATCCATTGCTGCAGTAATACTGATCATCTTGTTTTAGGGGTTAGGGCTGAGGTAGTCTTGCATTTCCAGACCTATTTCCACAGCGCTAGGGCTGAGGAAACATGGGGTGTAGAAAAGTCGGGAGACCAAAGTCCTTAGGACTCATTTCTGGAGACTTTAAAAGACTAGACAATTATCTCAGTCTGGACCAAAGTGCTGGCGATTTCTGACTAGATTATAGACTCTAGAGAGCTCTGCTTCACAAGTACTTTGTGTTTCTTTGGAGAGAGTGAGGCTGATTACACCCACCATCCATTCAGCACGTCTGAGCTGCATTGTGAGGGTGTTACCTTTGACCGGGAGTCACATTTCAGTCGCTCCCTGTGCTGCTGCTCCCAAGTATTTATAGAGTTGTACAATATATGCACAATGGATGAAGGCTTTTATGCACAGGCATTACAGATTCTGTGCGCGTGTGGGTGTTTGTGTGTCGCCACCTGGTCTGCAGATCTGTCGAGCAGGCTTAAGTGGAGGAGGATCTGCTCTTGGTGGCCCTAACTCCTCTTCAAATGTGTCATAGCTTTCTTCCATACCTTCCCTGAGAGACAGAGAGGGAAGAAGATGGATGTGGCTAAGTTTGTTGAAAAAAATGATTCAGCAGATTTAGACGTGTGTATTACACAAAGCTTTGCATATGAATCTGGCTAGTTCAGACTGTTGGTATTTTTAAAAGTTTTCTGGCCTGCTTTTCCCTTCCAGAAACAAGATGATTCAAAGGATCACAATGTCTTTACAGCTGTTCTTATTAGTATTCGTGATGATTTAAGTAAAAGGCCAACTTCTCTAGTTTGTGAATAAAATTGAAGCCGTTTCTTGACCTTCACATTTACACATGAATGCTGTGAGGCCCTGATGTCTGACATGACATTTCTACACAGACATTGAGCTAATGTCCTAGCTGCCCTATAAATAGATGAAGCAAAGCCACTGGAGAGACAGACGGATACACACTGCCTACAAATACACAAAAAATAAAGGGCTGATGTTGCCATTATACCCCCAGGCTGGCTTGTCCCCCGCGATGAAGCCTAACCTTTGAACCTGATTGAAGTCAACCTGATTGACTTACCTGCCTGGACATTGGGGGTCCCCCTGGGCAGCGTCTGGGAACCTTTTGTCACAGATTCTGTTGTTCCCCTGCAGAGATGGCAGCGGAGTCACGCTCTGAACTCTGACAGCCAAGCACAGGTGGCAGAGAATGAAAAAACAAAAAAGAATTGAATGTCAGTCACACGTGTTGACCGAGGGAGGGTGACATTAACATGTGCCACACAGTTTAAAATCCCAAGAGAGGAATGAGATGGAAAGAAAAGGCCCACACCTTACACCAGGTTTTGGAATAATCATATAAAAATGTTCATCTTATCTGGTATCAGTCCCATAGATTTTGAGCAACTAGGAAAGCCCCCCTATAAGTTTTTTTTTTACTTATAGATAGAAAGAACAAATGGAGTTTTTCATAGTTAAGATATTATTTTAAAATGCTTTCACAGTTTTGGTATGAAAATGTAGATATTATAAAGAACACTTTTACTAATCTCACCAGCAGAGAGTGCCACTGTACTTGAAAGACGTTTCTGTGCTGCTTCACACATGAAGTCTGTAGTCTGTCACACAGATGTACTGAAAGGCTGACATCTCCTTTTTATGAGCTAACCATCACATGCACCTTCTACATCAAACACGTTTTGGCAGGCATGCCCATTTTGTTAATCAAATTACAACCGTTATGTTGCCTTAGTGCAATCCTACCAACAGAATATGACAAGTGGTCCTTCTCATACTGTTTGTGTGTGTGTGTGTGTGTGTGTGTGTGTGTGTGTGGCAGTGTAAGCAGATGTGAAGATGATTGGGTTTCATCAGGGTGAGGTGGTTGCAGGCCACCTTTATGTGGGAGGGGAGGTGTTGGTAAACAGACTTGTGGACGGGTTGCACAAGCAATGTCGATGACTCATACCTTTGCTGATTCTCTGCCCAATTCCAGCTGAATCACACATTGCTGTACACATCAGCAATCATTTTGTAGTGGACATAAGCTCTGTAACCCTTTGCCGTGGGTAGACTGACCAAGAGAAGGCCGAGATCTCAAATAGTGCACCCAGCGCTAAATCAAATGACGTAATGTCCAAAAACTGACACAACCAATCTCTTTCAACTGTGGTGCTTTTTTAAATTGGTCCAGAATGAATATCTCAATGCTCTTGGGGGGAATTGTTTGGTCTCTGTAAACTATAGAGTGTGGTCTAGAGCCTACTCTATCTGTAAAGTGTCCTGAGATGACTCCTGTCATGATATGACACTATACATTTATTGGAACTGATTGATTGCCATGAGATTTGGTTGATGTTTCCCTCAGGATGTTTGTTACTACTGCTGAGTACTACAAAGTTTACAATACGTTATGCATGATGTGATGTATAGGCTCTCCTATTACAGTTTACAGAACACACACTGACTATTGCAGTGGCATCATGTCTTCATTTAGTGTTATTCTTGCTTATAATGAGCTTGTCTGCAGACTTAATGACACGCTGTCACCCCCCTGATCTGTCACTGCTGAAGTCCCAAGGATGCGGCCCCCATCTCTATAATCAATTAGCTCCTCCAATTTGAAACTGAGCCTTTAGATTTTGTTCTTAATGTCAATTAGTAATCTGAGCTCTTTCTATTTTATTCTCAGCAGAGGTAAAAAGGTGAAACTCTGCTCTCTGAAAATCTTAAAGCATCTACAAGGAACTTTCATTTTACTATTATATAAAACTATTACTATTACTTCTTTTTGCAGGATGCATAGCCATAAGGTAATGTAAATAACTGTAAAATGACAATGGTGGAATACCTAGGATGAAGAGGGCCAATTCAGGATTGGTTTAAATCCTTTCAAATCCTGCAACAATCTCCATCTGTTGAATCTGTTGACATGTGTTTCCACCTGTGTTCAATCACTGTCCCTTTTAGCTTGGGTACAAACCCGTATCTCATTCACTGGTACTGATCCGTCCTCGCTAACAGGCAACAGCTGGTCAGGGTCAATAACACCTATTCCCCCAGGGTCGCATCCAGCTGCGCTGCCCCACAAGGATGTGTAAGCTCCCCTCTGCTCTTCACACTCTATACCAATGTCTGTGTTACCCGTGCACCCAAACACCATGTCATCAAATTTTCTGATGATACTGCAGTGGTAGCTCTGATGAAGGAGGGGGAGGGGGCTGACCTCTATGTGGAAACAGTGAATAATCTGGTTGGTAAAATGGTGTGATTCAAATGCCCTCATCCTCAATTAGAGATTATCTTCGATTATGAGTGCCACATCACACCAATAACCATTTGATGGCTCCTGGGACTCCAAATTTACTAAAGACCACGTATTGCATATAGTCAGACTGGCTGACAAAACCCGACTGGACTCTTCCTATGGGTTGTATGGGAAATTCCAACTCCTGCCCTCCGGGAGGCGCTATAGGGTACCTGACTGCAGAAAGAACAAAATTAAACACTTATTTGTTCCTCTATAAATGTCAAGGGGGTGAGCCTCTCCTCTCTTAAGCGTAACTCCTATGGCGCCATTTTGATGCTAGTAAGCCCTCACCGGCCATTGACTCCCATTCATTTTGGCACCACTTTGACAGTGAATTACTTTACATTTGAAGTGTTTGAAGACTCTATTTGTCCGTTGTTTATTTCTAAAGAAACATGACAATGTATAAACGGCTCCATTACCTTGTAGCTCACATTCTGGCTCCGTAGCAGCCATTTTTATAAAAATAGGCTAACGATTGTGTCATTTACGCAATTTACTGTCACACAGTAAAGAAATCACCGTGTAGTACAGGGTAAGCTCGCAGATAGTTTGTACTTCCATTACATGTTTAAGTTTAATTACTAATGTTTACTAGCATTTTGGTTAGCAATAATTAGCCTGTGCCTATGTTATCTCCTTACATATACCTACCTCTCAGTCTCCGCTGATTGGGAATGATTGAGATTTCTCTTGCACAGCTACCAGAAGACTTACAACTTTCAGACAGGTTGCTCACGTCACATCTACGTTGTTAAGCTCAGTTGGAGGCTGCGCAGTAACGCTCAGCCATCACCGGGAAAGAGCTTCTAATAGACTTCACTGGTCTCCGTCCAGAACAACGGGATCTGTTGGTCCATTTCTTTAACTGTCTATGATAAATATCTCTGCTGAATTAACACAGGAGGGCAAAGAAGTGATAGTTCCCATCCATCCATCCATCAATCTATCTATCTATCTATCTATCTATCTAT
>NC_045744.1:29367460-29371322 GCF_008692095.1 Etheostoma spectabile
ATCTATCTATCTATCTATCTATCTATCTATCTTTGTTTTGTTCTTTAGTCATTTCTTTTCTTTTTCTCTTTGATGATCCTGTCCTAGTGTCAGCCTTAACCACAAAATATAACATTAAAAATAAAATTCTCAAAGAAATTATCTCCTCCTGTTTCCTCTTAACTGCTACTCACTGGGAAACTTTGCCAAGGGAAATGTAAACAGGGTATTCTGGTCTGTGTGGCGTAAATCATAGTAGTCTGATTTAAATGGGAATTGACCCAGGGACAAACATTATGAAAAACTATATAGAAATAGCCAGTCTTCTCGCTGATAGTCTCATTTGCTTATGTAGGTCATATAAAGGCGACAGTACACTGAGACTGTTTCATAACCAGTTTCAAACTCCTTGTAGCTACTTTAAAGAATGTTTCAAGGACAACACAGGCCCCATGTGGACATGCCGTATAAGGTGAGCAAACATGCTTGCGGACATCTACGTTCCAAATTCAGTCACTGGAGAGATCCCTGCTGTCCCCTTTTTGTCCTTACCAAAAGTGTGAGCTGCTCTACGGTGCTCTGTGCCCTCGTACACTGAGGAGTATGGTGGAGCTTGAAACAACATTGACACAAACAGGTTTGAATGACTTACGGAGACTTTTTAATTTAATTATTGTCTGCAGTCATTGTAAAGGCAAATGTGTCTCTATAAATCTAACGCTGACAGGTGATGTATCCATAGCTGTAGACCTGAGACTTTAACTTCAGCCAGACCATAATTGGCCTCAAACAAACCGCTTCTTCGATCCTGTAAGGGTCACGTTTTCAAACTCTACTTCTGCCACTTTTCATGTGAACACCTGAGCTCAACACCATGAAAGCTTTTGAGGAAACTGTGTGCACCTTTTTATTTCCAGTTGTACAATTCATCACATCTCCCCCGTCTCTTTGACGACAGGCTTTTTGTCCCACCTGTGGGTGTGGTCATTTGCAAAAGCTGTAAGGTACTCTTTTTCCTTTCTGGCTCAGTACTAAACTGGTTTGAATCCTACTTAAAAAATTGGGACTACTTTGTGTCAGTAGGTAATTATGCATCTGAGCATACAAATATGATGTGCGGAGTTCCCCAAGGTTCCAATCTGGGGCCTCTTCTGTTTAACATCTACATGTTTCCAGTGGCTCAGATTATGGAAAACAACAAAATAATTTACCATAGTTATGCGCACAACACATGCAAATTTACATAACCTTATCACCAGGGGACTGTAGTCCAATACAAAAAGTATTATTAGTATGACTAAGTGCATCAAACAAATTAAGAGATCGGCTTTCTGTCCCCAGTGTCAGAGCTAATAGATGTCCTTAATAAATTTGGTAACACTAAAATTAGCATGTTGTGTGATTTTGATGTGGTAAAATGAGGAACAAATAATAAAGTAACACTGAATCAAACAGGCCTTGCATGTCTACACATCCTCCATATTTAACCATGAGGCCTACTGACTTGGTGTCAGTTATGTAGCTATGTCAAAATATTATTTATTACTTGGTCTTGCAAAGTTTGACAAAGCCTTTTTTTAGCCTTTTTCAGCCTTGTCAGTCGCATGAAGTTTTTCTCTTTTGTCACACAGATGAGTCTGTTAATATGCATGCATAGTAGCTGTAATGATTTTAGTTTCTTTAAAAATTCCCATTTTGTGTTGGCTTTCAATTTAAGAACGAAAGCTAATTCTAGGGCCTTGGAAATAGCAGTTCAATAAAACAAGTTGTATAACTTTGAATGCTGGGTAAAAACTATCGGCCTTGATTTGAAGTTGTTTTGGAATAGTATTTATACAGCTTTGAAGCTGTGTCATTTTATTGGCCAGCATTCAAAGACTTCTTCTTCTCTTCATCTTGACTTTCAATGAGCTAAATGCTTGTGACTTAACTTGGCAACGTCCTGAAGAATTTGAGATATGACACAAACAAAGTTTTACATTGCAGGGTTTCTGCATAACATGTGTTTTTTTAGCAGAAATGATGCCTTTGCCTTGTGGGTGAGTGTTGTGAGTATGTATAAAAACACCTCCTCATGAGTTTGTGCGACACTTCACTGAGGGTAACTACGACCGCTATGACTGGCTAACAGCTAGCACCGAGTTTTTAATACCATTCAGGGAACATGGAACACCACAGGTTTTAATAGCTTCACCAAGGTAGCTATCAATCATCAGGCATCCAAGCGACAACTCACAATGGTGGGCTCATTGATTGTGTCATCATTTTGGGACAACAAGAATTGTCTTTCAAGGGGACATGACGAGTCCCTGAATTGAGGTAATTATTTGTAGCTATTATCTCTGCTATCAGAATATGATGCTGACTTGCGACACCACCTTGCCACAGCCACAGTTTTTACGGGAAAAATTCAAAGTGATCTCATGAATGCTGTTGCTGAGGTGCTAAATGATGTCTTCAGAAAAGAAATCAGCAACACCAAGTTGGTAGCAGTTATGGTGGATGAGACCACAGATTTCAGCAACACTGCACAGCTGTCATTTGTACTTCGGTATGTTGCTGACACCGGAGTAAAAGTGAGATTTTTAAAGTTTGAGGATGTCACAGAAAGAAAATAAGCTCAGGATCTAGCAGCTTCAGTACTTGAAGTGTTGGGATTGCAAAACAAAGGTAGTGGCACAGTGTTATGATGGAGCCGCTGTAATGCCATTGGGACTTAATGGCGTGCCAGAAATCCCTCAGGCTCTTTTTGGGCACTGTTATGCACACACATTACACCTTGTGATGTCTCAGGGAGCATCAAAAATAAAAGACTGCACATTTTTTTGAGAATCTGGTAGGATTGTCCGCATTTTTTACACGGGAACAAAGCTGCTGGATGAGTTTTGCGAGAGGCGGCTGCCGCGGGTCTCATAGGTGAGATGGAATTTCAACTCCAGGTTGGTGGGCACGGTCCACAAAAGAGCTGAGCTGGTCGAGCTTTTCCAGCACATCCTTGATCCTGCGGAGGCCACTTGTCACAGTTGAAAAGCTTTGAGTTCTGTTTTTTTCTCTTTGCTTTCATATTGCATTTTTGACTTTGCTGATGTGCTCTTCGGAATACTGTAAAATAAGAGCTTGGACGTGCAGTTCAGTCTGGCCAGAATTGAGGATTTTTGCCAAAGTCTTGAAGGCAATCGTGGAAAATTTGATTCCATCTATGAGAGGACCGGGGAGGCCCAGCGCAGCTAGAGGCCAAACAGACCCGCATGCGCACTACAGACAGCTACACACAGCGCTAATTGACACGCAAATCAGGAATCAATTTGAGGATCACAAGCGACTACTGTTTGCATTGCTGGATGCACAGTTGTTTACCAAGTTCAAGCAGACATTTCCCGAAACAGAGCTGAGGAGCCTGGATGAGAGCCACGGCGTGCAGTTTGACCTGGGCAGACTCAGAGCAGAGCTCAAACTGATGTACAGCATGACAAACTTTCAGGGAAAGAGTCCAAGTGACCTACTGACATTTCTGAGGAGCACGGGGCTTGCAGTCAGCATGCCACAGCTTTATGCCCTCACATGCTTGATCGTGACAATACCAGTGTCCACCGCATCAGTACAGCGATCTTTCTCAGCTCCTAAGCGCATCAAAACGGGTTCACGGAATGCAACCGGACAAACACGACTCTCTGCAATGGCATCTACTGCCATAGAGAAGGAGCTGCTCATTCATCTTAAGCAGGACGCTCAACTGCATGAGGAGGTCATTGAACGTTGCATCAGAAAGGATAGGAGGATGGATTTTGTTTACAAGTAATGGGTGAGTGTTACTTCTTACTGTTTTTATCTAGGAAAGATAAAGCTACTGCTGTATTTTATACATTTGTATTGCTATTGTTTG
>NC_045744.1:29371332-29375312 GCF_008692095.1 Etheostoma spectabile
TGGTGATGCTGTGTTGATGTGCCTAAAGCTGTTTAATGCACAGTGGTGTGCAGTTTTTTGGGGGCGGGGGGGCCCTGACTGAAAGCCCACGGTGCGCTACTATATAATGGTGCTTATGTGCCAGCTGATAGCGACATCTCAAGCTATAATAAGAAAACAACGACAGTATCAACACATCGCTATGACAATGCAGATGCCACTTGTCTTTTATTGTCCCTCTGGCACCTCTGCGAGACTCTTTTTTGAGACATGTCTCGCTGTTTGAGGGTCTTCCACTGACGTCCCACGGCTTGTCCTTACCTTTGTCAGCCATTTCCTTTAGGAGTTCCTGATAACTTAAATTCAAAACGTCTCTCGTCTCCTCGTTTGTCCACTTCCATCTGTCTTTGTTGACACCCTCCATGTGTGCAGACAGAGCGCAAATACTGAGCGGAAATTAACTAAAACGTCTTCTTCTTCGTTTTGTGTCAGGTTGCAACCATAAAATGACCTAAAACTTAATCGCAATTCATTTGGCAAATAACATTTCCATCAGCGTTTATAAGCCGTATATTGATCAAGATAAAATCCCATGAGACCGAACGTATTTCTTTTGAGTCCTTATTCATGAAATTTAATCAAATTTTACTGTCCATAAGGCATTTTTCATTCGATATCACTTAATAATTTGGATACAAACATGTGGAGGGAAACACAGCTACTGTTTTGGACACTCTTTGGCGTTGAACTTGCATTGAACTTCACTACTTGAGTTGTGCGTCGTGGGTCCATGAGCAGCTGCCACCATTAGAGCGAGTTAAGTGCGACTGAACCAGCAGCTCTCATCTACCAGACAGCCACAGATATCTGCCTGTGTGTTAAACATGCGCCCCGTCAGATGTGCTGACAGTGTAAAACCTGTATTTGAAGATGAATGACACTGGATCCTTAAGTAGATAGTCAAATGTCTCAGTGTTCGCCTTCATGTTCTCTTGGACTCGCTGTGGGACTCTTCCGGCAGCTCGCTCAGCCTTGGATCTTTTGGGGGACCACAACACATATCTGACCGGATCATGAGTCCTGTCAAGATCACATGGGGGGGGAGCGCTCTGCTGTAATCTGGACTGTGCCCTTAGGCAGATAAATGTTCCAATGTATGAATGTATTCAGGGGGGATGCAGAGGTGTAACGTCCAGAGAGATACGTCTTAGAGAAAGGAGCTGGAGTGATACGCTGGCCCAAAGGAATGCTGGGACATTGGATGGGATGGTCTGAGAAGAAGATTAGGTGAAAGATTTTTATCATGTGCAGGCTATGCATTTTACCCCATTGATCTTTTTCTCCCGACATCTTGGAGATGGAGTGAAGATGAGAAGCAAAGAGTAATTGGTGAGAGATATTGGATTTCTTAAAAGGACCCGGGAAATCCAATTGATAGTTTGACTGTGAACATTAAGTTAAACTTTATCATCTCCCTGCTACAGAGACCATTGCCTATTTAATGTAGCCTAACTTTGATGCCAAGGTGTTATGATACTGCTATCTTCTGTTTTAGCCTGCCACATATTATCTTAAATCCTTTATCATATATATATATCCTTCTCTTTGGTTTTGTTTTCGCCTTCATAGCTTTGTTTCTCATTGTTCATTCATTGTTGTTTGACTGAAAAATTAACCCCGTCACTTTCACAGTCAAACAAGCCCCCACCCCCTCCTTTCTGTCTCTCCTTGTGTCTGTAGGCCTTTATTAATAGGGTAATTTGCCCTGAGATTGTACTGCAGTCTCCCGGGTGCTATGTGTATTAATTACCACCTATTCATCTGAGGCTGTTCAGCCTTTCAGCGTGTTCCAGAGCAATGGTTCCAGGCCAGTGCTTCGCAGCTTCTGTCACAACCTTAATGGGCCAACAGAAGCGTGTGTGCCTGTGGAGACTAATGTGAAACGCTAATGTGCTGATCAAGAGTGATATATTGCCGCTGCTCGCCGATGACCGTGTGAGTCTGGACGTGTACAATTCTGAGCTTCGATCACGTGATGTCACCTTCCACTTCCCCCAGATCCATGCTCGTGCATGTAGGAACAGCGGCCTGTATTGCAGATAAGTCGTTAGGAATTTTTCAAACTGCTAGTCACTTTCAGACAAAGGCTAAAAGTGAGAGTGAGACAGATGACAGAAGATGGAGAGAGACAGATGACAAAAAAGAGCAGGAGAGACTTTTGTTTTGGGGAACTATTTGATGTGAGCACCGACATAGACTCAATTTGCACTCTGATTCCACTAACACTGCTCTTCTGTTAAGTACACATGACGTGTATATTTAATAGGAAAAACATACAAAGCTGATAAACCCAAGCCTCAATGCTTATGGTTTGTGCTCTCTTATCCTCTCTGACATTCAGCATTCAGACATGTCCAACAACAGCACAGTCAATTATCTCCCTTGCAGAATTCAAGCTCAGTTTCATCTTGCTATAAAAAGTTGCTTCTCAGTTGCTCATTCACTCATCCATCGGCCTCCATCCATCTATCCATCTTCATCTGCTTATCCGGTATTGGGTCGTGGGGGCAGCAGCTCCAGCAGGGGACCCCAAACTTGAGAGAAATTTACCTGATGAAGCAATAAGGGTGTTGTGTCTGTTGTGTGAAGAGGATCACAAATTGGAGTTGTGTCCCAAAATGGAGAAGTTGCTGCACATTGAAAAGATTAACTTCTTGAAGGAGAAAGGTGTTTGTTTTGGGTGTTTATCTGTGGGACACATAAGCAGGGACTGTCATAGGCGTCGTTCCTGCAACTTGTGTAATCTGAAACATCCTACCATCCTTCACATCCATTCAAAGGAGAAGAAAACCAACTCCGAGGACACACAGCAGGAAGCATCAGGTAACAGACATGCAGTTTCTCCCAAGACATGTGGCCATATAGGGGCCGGAGCACAGGACAGTGTCTTGGCAATTCTGCCTGTACAGATTAAGGCAAAGAAAGGCAGCAAAATGCTAACTACTTACGCATTCAATATTTAAGTGACGGAAGGGAAAGTGTGACAAAATACCGTGCCCAAGTTGCAGTCTTGTGACTCAACTTAACCCTTGTGTTGTCCTTCTGGCTCAAAATTTCAAAAAAAATATTTTTTGGGCACTTTTTTAATGCATTTTTAAAATTCATGGTCAACAAACCTAATTAAATGACGTTATACCCCCAAAGAGCAGGAATTATGAATTATTTTGACTGATAGTTGAGATCAGAGACTGGTATCTGTCAAAGCTTAGTCAGGATACGTTATGAAAACCATTTCAAATGCTAAAAAAATGGATAAAACACCCAAAATTCAATTAAAGTTATCATCAATTGTGCAAAGAATGTTGCATGCTTACGGTGCATGCACCATGTTATTCTGGGTAATTTGTAAGAAATCCATAATTCTGATATAAAAAACCTTTACAAACGGGGTTATTTTGACCCGAGGACAACACAAGGGTTAAATGTTTTACTCAGGTAGAAGAAAATGATATCTTTAACCCTTGCGTTGTCTTCCCATCAACGTGCAACTTTTGTGTTTTTTTGGGTCAAAATGTCAACATTTTGATGTTTTTTTTCTACACTTTGGCGTTTTTGTAGATTATTTTTCTAACTTTTGGTCACTTTTATTATGTTTTTGTAGATTTCTTAAGTTTTTTTTGTCACTTTTCCCAAAGTTTTTTTTCTCACATTTTTCCAATTTTTGTGTCACTTTTTTTTAACAAGTTTTTGTCCTTTTTTTCAGCATTTATAAAAAAAAATACTTTTTGTTGGTTTTATTTTTCCAGCGCTTTGGAAGCTTTTTCCAACATTTGTCACTTTTCTCAACATTCTTTGCTCACAGTTTTGAAATAGAATTTTTTTTGTAAACGGATCAGATTTAACCCGAGAACAACAGGAGGGTTAAACATATTCAATCAAATGTGAAAATCACAATGTGTAAAATGTTTTCTTTATCCTATAGATGGTGGTTTTTTTTGGGG
>NC_045744.1:29375322-29380275 GCF_008692095.1 Etheostoma spectabile
GGGGAGAAATACAGGGAGTACAACATTTTGTAGGACACAAAAGGCTTTGGTGAGTCATTCCTGTTTTCATTTTCCACTCTGATTAGTATTCACATCTGCTGCAGCTTCATTTGTGATCTCAATTATACGGTGTTTTTCACAGTCTTGCAAGCTGATATTGAAACAACATCGCTACCATTTTCTTTTCTTTTCCATAGATATTTTACCGGCCGTGCCCCCTCGACGCCTCTTCCCCTCTGCCGTGTTTGTGTGCGAGCAGCCTTTCAGCCAGCCCCTGGTTGTCAACTGATTGTAGATAATTACAGCTATTTGACTGCAGCTTTTACAGCCAGTCCTTTTCTGAAGGCACTTACAGAGGGAGAACATGCCAAGCAGAGGCCCTTAACTGTCTCTGCGCATAAATACAGACAAAATGGGAGAGGAAAAAGGAATCATATATGTGACGGATCCTGGTGCTATGTGATATTTTACACAATAAGCTCTCCTTTATTCTGTCCAAACCTCGATATTATAACAAAACCTTGCATCAGCAAACATGCTGTATTATACTCATCCTAAATATAAGTGCTGCATCTTAGTTTTTCAGAAAAAAATCCAATAATTCCCATTTTTCAAGCAGGAAAGTTTCAAAAAACATCTGCACTTGAGATATTAAGGAATTAAGAAAAACTCCTGGTGTCAGTTTCAGTGGATATTGAGTTCTTTCTCTCTGTAGCTTTGCAGAGACTGACCCGTACGCTCTCATATTATGAGACTAATCCTGATTTGAAGGAATGTAATTGTTCTCGAGCTGTCGTACATCAGCAATGCCTCTCAGCCCAGTGCTATATCCAGAACAGTAGCAATGAGTCAGAGTCTTTATGATGACAGCTCTCCTCTCGCTCTCCCTCTCTTTCTCTCAATGCCTGCGTGAAACTTGTTCCCCTTCCCCTTCTTTCTCTTTTCTGTGCCCATTGTCTTCTTTCTTTCTTTCTCCCGCCCTCCTCCGCCGCCTCCTGCTTACATAAGGCCGCGCCGTGTGCAGTGACAGCGGAGACTTGAGCGCCCATCACGGCCCTCCCTCAACAGAAACCCCTTTTTCTGTCTGTCACCTTGTTTCAAGGGGAGCCATGACAGCTAAACATTGGACCGCAGGCAAAAGTGGAGAGATCAAAGCAGAAAAAGACACACACACATGCATGTTCTCTCTCCCACATACACTCCTTATGCCTGACTCTCACTTGACATACTGTAAATAAGGACTATTACTGTTATTGGGGCGGCTTTGGCTCAGTGGTAGAGTGGTTGCCTGCCAATTGGAAGGTTGGGGTTCAATCCCTGGCTCTGTCCTCACATATTGAAGTGTCCTTGGGCAAGACACTGAAGCAACCCCGAGTTGCCCCCGATGCTGTGAGTGTTTATCAGATGAGCAGGTGTGTGAATGTTTCTTGTATGATGTAAAAGCGCTTTGAGTAGTCCTTAAGACTAGAAAAGTGCTATATAAATACAGCACATTTACATAAATAAGGAATATTACTGTCAAAGGGGACCCAAAAGGAAGTTAAGATCAAGAATTTGTTGATTAAATGTTTTATGATATGATTAGATTCAGTGAAAGATGTATTCTATTTTTGCAGACATTGTCCCATTATGAAAGTAGGAAGCAAAAGACGGATATGGATCCCCATCTCCTCTGCAAATACTAGTCTGAGTTTAAAGAAAAACTAAATGGTTACAAACCTGCAAGCAAAGCACCAAATCTATGTTTGCATTACATTGCTGTGGTATTCTAACGACAAAAAACGGAGTTTTGCAGAACTTTACTGGAATTTGAGCGTCTTAAATACAGCAGTATTGTGGACATCTTCTCTGCAGCTTGGCTTCTCTCAGTCTCTCATGTTTTCTTATATTTCCATGACTTTGATCAGTTTTTGTGTCTGCAACTCACTGCAACAACAGACTTTAGCAAAATACATCTCAGTTCTCAAGTCATTACGCTGCAATTACGTGACATTCATTCGCCATAGCAACTTCCAAAAAACTCAATAGGATGTTAACAAAAATTGGAAGAACTTCTTCCAAAAAAACAGAGAGCTGAGGTGCAAGGGATTTATTTATTTTTCATACCAATCATCAGAACAACATCAGTCTGGTTAAACGGAAGACGTTTCCAGGATAATTGCCTGGCGTCTTCCTTCTCTGTGTGTTGCCGTTCTCAACCAAGCTAGCAAGCTACACACTGAAAATGGGAAGTTTTGAAGAAAATTTGTATCGTTCAACAAGACAGATCTGCTTGGTTCTTTTGGGGAATGATTGTAAAGATTTACTATGTAACTGGAACGTTTGGGGCCGCTTGGTGGGGATTGCTGTGGGCAAATTACAAACGGCGGTACACTGGTGAGAGCACATTTTGTTGTTGTGAACTATGTTCAGCTAATTTAAAGTGCCCATATTTTGCTCATCTTCAGGTTCACAATTGTATTTTGAGGTTGTACCAGAATAGGTTTAGATGGTTTCATAAAAAAAAAAAAACACCAAATTTTTGTTGCACTGCACATTGCTGCAGATCCTGTTTCCACCCTGTGTGTTTAGGTCTCTGTTTTAGCTCCAGAGTGAGACATCTCACTTCTATCCTATCTTTGTTGGGAGCTGCACATGCTCAGTAGCTCAGTAAGATCCCATCAGCTAGATAACTCTTTCTCCAGCTTTGGTCAGTCCAAGGCAGGATCAGCTGGGAGACGTCTTCTAGACCAGGGACACTTGTGGAATACCTGCAGAACAGGGACAGGAAGTAGAACAGGGACAGGAAGTGGTTCTTTTGGAGATTACATTGAACTAGTGGCAGTTGTGGCAGTGTTTTGCCATTGAGAACGTGCTAGCATGCTACGGTTAGCCACCTCGTCACGGCTATTGACATAGAAAGCCATGCAGCTCACCTGGAGACTGAAGACAGAGGACATTCAGAAACCGGATGTCACTCAAAACAGCATGAATAGTTTTTTTCCAAGTTTGTATGCGTGTGAAAGCACCAGAGACACAAAATGACACACCAGCTCCCAGAAAAAGTGATTTCTTTTATTATAATATAGGCACTTTAAATGGCTCATATTACTTGTCTGAGCAGGTAACTTCATTTAATATTATATGTGGTGTTCGCTTTTCCTTCCTGAGACTATTTTGCACTGCGTCCAGGGCTTAGCACCGCCCAAGATGCTTCTGATTGGTTTAGAGAAATGCAAACAACGTTTGACAGCGTTTTTTCCTGCTATTCCACAATGTATGGAGTAGCCAGACCTTCCTCCACAGCGCTGTGGAGATAGGTCTGGCAATGCAAGATTAGTGCAATACAGAACCAATGTGACATATTTATAGACTATTTTTGGGGCTTTTCCACCTTTTCTTTTTGATAGGACAGTTAGATGAGAAAGAGGGGGAAGACATTCAGGAAATTGTCACAGGATATGTTCAAACCCTGGACGTCTGCATTGAGGCATAAACATCCGTCCATGTGCACCTGCTCTACCACTGATCCAACCTGGCCACAACACCTATGAATTTATATGTGATATGTACATAAATCTTCTGTAAACTGGTTTGCCTAACTGTTTTTTTGATTCAAAGCAATACAAAAAATTGAATTTTGAATACATATGTATGAGTGTGCTTGTAGACATACTCGAAACAATCCTATAAGTTACATTTGTAGGACTTGGTTTTCACTGACACTATAACATGTTTTTTTCTGTGTAGGTGACCTTGTAAAAAACAAGAAAGGGTGAGAAATCAGAAACCAGTTCTGTTAGATACTGACTTTTTAGAGCAACAGAGCTTAAATAACGACAGGGTAACAAGAATACAAAATGCTTTGGTGCGTGCCCTGACAGAATATTTTTTCTCTCAGTTTGTATTTATTGGCTGTGGAACGAGGCAGCCAGAGGAGAAGCAGGAGATAGAAGAACTATGGAGGGAAAGATGGCAGTAAGTATATGATTATTGAACTGAACTGTGCCCCTGGTCTCCTTCAGGCTTGTATTGTCCTGGAAGGTAGAACACAGATTTAGATACACACACACACACACACACACTGAAAAAAGGCTAAGCCTTGCTTTTTGTTTATCTCGTCGGTGCAGGCGCTCTGATTTCCCATGCAGGCTCACATATGTGATTGTCATGCCCACTGAGTGTTTGCTGGCGCCTGACGGTAGATTTCTTATTGCCTGTCTGTTGATTCACATTGTACATGCCTGTGCTTATTTGCGTGCAGTGATAAGTATTCTTTCTATGAAAAACAGGGACCATCACTCTGGCTCTTAGGACGCTTTCAGCAAAATGTTCAACCTCTGTCCAGATGTGTAGTCTTTTGCATGCGTGAATGGTTGCATAGATGAGAAGGATTTGCTGCCACTTCCTTTGATTCATCTCCTATCATCTTTATGTTGATGATTGTCAAATTTATATACCAATCAGAAAGCAGGAAGGCAGCCCCCTGACAACCTCTACTTGATTGTTTAAATGACGTCAAAGCGTGGTTAGCCCAACCTTTTTTTAAACTAAATGAGAGTAAAACAGAGATCATGCAGTTTGGCCCCACTAACTCTATGATAGACTTGATTTTGTGCATCCTGTTGTAACCAACCTTGGGGTAAAAATAGACAGTGATTATAAAACAAACAAATAAATGCATTTGTGAAATCTAGTTTTTATCATCTTCGCCTTTTAGCCAAAGTTAAACCGTTTTTTGTCTTTTAACAGTTTTGAACAAGCTTCACATGCTTTTATTTCTTCTCGTTTAGACTACTGTAATACACTTCATATCAGTTTAAATCACAAAGCACTTTCACCCTTACAGTTTGTCCAAAATTCTGCAGCACGTCTTTTAACTGGAACCAAAAAGCGCGCTCATATAACTCCATATAACTTCATGTAACTTCATATAACTTCATATAACACCATATAACTCCATATAACTTCATA
>NC_045744.1:29380285-29380357 GCF_008692095.1 Etheostoma spectabile
TAACTTCATATAACTTCATATAACTTCATATAACTCCATAAAACTCCATATAACTTCATATAACTTCATATA
>NC_045744.1:29380367-29380684 GCF_008692095.1 Etheostoma spectabile
ACTCCATATAACTTCATATAACTTCATATAACTCCAATTCTACCTCATTGCACTGGCTTCCTGTGCGTTTTAGGATTGATTTTAAGATTTTATTGTTTGTTTTTAAAGCTGGGAATGGACCGGCCCCAACATATATCTCGGACCTCATCCTGATTTACAGGCCTATAAATCCAGAGAGCCTTCTCCAGCTGTGGTCCCCAAGACACGACTTAAAACTCGGGGGGACAGGGCCTTTTCTGTGGTTGGACCTAAACTCTGGAACGCTCTGCCCCTCAATGTCCCAACAGCCCCAACAGTTGAGTGTTTTAAGTCTCGTC
>NC_045744.1:29380694-29393549 GCF_008692095.1 Etheostoma spectabile
GACGCATTTTTATTCTTTGGCTTTTAACGCTGCGTGAGTTGTGTGGTCCTCTGATGTCTCTTATTGTTTTTACTGTATTTTAGTATTTATTCATTTTATCTTATTTGTTTTTACAGTATTTTATATGAATTTTGTATGTTTGAGTTTTCTGTGCAGCACTTTGGTAACTTTGTGTATGTAAAATGTGCTACAGACATAAAATGGATTGGATTGGATTGGATTCATCCCCACTGGCGTCTTTGCATGATAGTGATGCACCCAGTAGTGCCATCAGAGATCACCAAAAAATGTTGGTTTTATCTAATCTGAGACTATTTGGCATTAACAGAAATCCGGGCGACCAGATATACAGCCCAGTTCAACATATAGGGGCGGCTGTGGCTCAGTGGTAGAGCGGTTGTCTGCCAATCGTCCTGCAGTCCCATGTCGAAGTGTCCTTGGGCAAGACACTGAACCCCAAGTTGCCCCCGGTGCTGCGCATCGGAGTGTGAATGTGTGTGAGTGTTTATCTGATGAGCAGGTGGCACCTTGTACGGCAGCCTCGGCCACAGTGTGTGAATGGTGAATGTATCCTGTATGATGTAAAAGCGCTTTGAGTAGTCGTAAAGACTAGAAAAGCGCTATATAAATACAGCACATTTACATTTACATATAACTGCAGCAAAAAATGACAATGGATATGGGATCAATAGAGGAGGGAGATGTGTGACAAGCTGCGTGTAAACTGTATAATGAAATGATCTTGACTGTGCACTTCTATGTGTGTGTGTGTGTGTTTTCTGTGGACCTGCAAATGGTGGTACGAGGGTGATCCACGTATGCCTCGTAATAATATTCCGAGACTGTTTCAGTTGTGCGTAGGAGTCCCACGCCAGGTGCCAGAATAAAATAAGATTACCATTTATTTTCTCAGTGCAGTTAGAGTACCATGATGAATGCGAACCTGAGCCTCATTTATCAATGTTTTCTCTCCTGTATGCATGAAATGCCATGATGCTGGACCAAGTGCTTGTTAATTTGTTAATATATCACAAAGGTAATTGGTGTCTGCCGTGAAACAGTAAATAGAGACTTAGCACACCTTGTGCCTGAATCGACCTTTCTGCAGATGCGTTATATAACTCTTTTTCTGGCGTTCATTTGGCAAGACCGCTTAGACAATAACTCCCCGTGTATGTGCCCCTCTATAACAACGAGGCCTGGGTCAGCTGGGGCTTGCTGTGATGCTGTGGTCCTGGTCCCAGGTGCTACATGGTCATGCCAGGCAGAAAGCAGCCCTGCATCAGAACACATCATTTACCCCCCCCCCCCCCCCCCCCGTCTCATTCTCAGCTCGGAGTTTGAGGTTCATCACTCACCGCTCTCCATCAGCCCAGGTGATTGGCTTATTATCAGATGTCCGCACAGACCAAGAGTGAGCCATGCATCACTGCACGCAACACTTATGAAAACCCTTTACACACACACAACACACACACACACACACACACACACACACACACAGTGACTACACATTCTGAAAGGATAACACCTTTCTGTCTCTGTCAGTTGTAGCCTGGGTAGACACAGGCATTACACACACAGTTGACTGTGAATACACACTGGTGCACACAGGGAGAGTAAGCATCTCAAAGGACAATGAAACGATGCCTATTCAGAAATTGCATCACAAAAACCCGCCTGTTGTCATAGTTACAGCGGTTACCTTGATGGTACATATTGAATGTCAAAGTCAGTTTCCCAGTCATGGCCAGTGCTATCGAGCTCTTAAAAACTGTCTTATAATGTCCTTTGTGGCTCTGGAGGGAGCCTTGTGACATCTGAAAAATTGTGGCCTTGGATCATTCAGATTTATTAGATTCAGATTAGATTAAATTCAACTTTATTGGTATTACACAGGTACAGGTACAAGGCAACGAAATGCAGTTTAGGTCTAACCAGAAGTGCAATAGCAGTAAGTGCAGGACATGGATATGTACTAAATAAATATAGAGATGAATGCTATTATAAACAGAATTTTACAGATAGATTTGTCATATGAATATAATATATAGATATGTAGATATAAGTATTGTGAGCAAGATTTACAGCTGGATGTGTAATGAATATAATATACAGGTGGATATTACTATAAATAGAATTTTTACAAATATGTACAATGAACATAATATACTGATGGTTTACAGAGTTTACAGGTGAATATGTACTATGAATATATTTACAGACGGCTATTATTATAAACAGCATTTTCACAGATATATATAATTAATAAGTTAGGCTAAAATGAGCAGTATAACAATGGATTTAAGGTACTACAAAGAAGGTTTGGGCAGATGCTATTTATATTCAGATTCATAACAGAAAGCCTGCATTACAAACTGGGGACGTAGAATTAAAAAAAAGTAGTGCGGGTGTAACAACAGATGATGTTGAGTTGCATTATGGGAAGTGCAGGATCAAATGTTTTTGGAGCTTGACATGTACAAGGGACTGCACGTCAGGATGTGCGGGCCTCTGCTGCTTCTTTTACTATAACTGTATTAGTCTGGGATTTATGAGTCCCCAGACATTAACGATGTGCACTTCTAATTCGCTGGTATGCCTGTTTATGGTTCAGAGTACCATTACGTAATGAACTACAAATCTCGTCATACATGTTGGAGCCATACATACCACAGCTGTATCCTGCAAGGCTGCAGCAGGCTATTTAAAGTAGCAACTATAATGCTGTTACATCACATTAGTGAGTCCATGTGTGCCAGCAATGCCGGTTACTACCTGTCTCTGTTTATGGAGAGGTTTGCAGGCCGTATGCTTACTTGCTCTTTCATTGGCTTCGGGCCCAATCTTCTACTTTACAATCTTTATATAAAATCATCACCAAAGGGGAAACAATGAGTCAAGTTGTGAGGAGTTTATTGGCCGAGCAGCTCTTCACTGGAGGCATCTGCAACAGAGCGTGGTTTCGGTGTAACAAACTGCAGTGTGCTTCGATAATCTCTCCGTGTTTCATGGCTGATTTCACTTCAGCCACAGAGAGACAGAGAAATAAAGACAGAGAGAGAAAGGGTGGTGGCACGGGCTCAATGCCGGGTCCAGAGATCAGCGTCCTACCTCGCGTGTGTGACTAAGTGTGTGTGAAAGAGAGAAAGTGATGCATGTGGGTGTGTTGTTTTGCCTACAGCAGTCTGAGGTGAGCGGAGGTAACCACACAAATCTTCGACAGTCTCCAGCCTTCCTTCTACCTCATCCTCTTTGCACAATCCTTTCATTTTCTGGCATCTCTGCCATCGTGTCTCCAAATGCACTCTAATTCTGCAACCAATTTCATACTGTATTTCTGCCAAAGCCTCCATTTTTTTCTTCCCTTCTACCCACTCACTTGCCAATCCTCCTCTACTTCACGGTTCATATGTTCTCATTTAGACCTCACGCTTTCACGCCAGTTAATCTCTCCCTCTGCTTCTCCAATCTCCGCTTTTCACCTTCCTTCTTTCCAGGGTCTTTTCCTTTCTGCTCCCGTCCTCCGTGTCCTTCTCCCTGACCTCTTCCAACCTGGCTCTAAGCCTTCCTTCTCTAAACCCTGTGAGAGGCCCCAAGTGCTTAAACAGCGTGGCACACACCTCTTTTCTAAATGCTGGGATAGCTTAGAGTGTGTGAGGTTTAGTATCTTTAATGTGTGTGTGTGTGTGTGTGTGTGTGTGTGTGTGTGTGTGTGTGTGTGTGTGTGTGTGTGTGACTGTCAGGGGAGTTGGGAGTTGTACCAGTGGTGATTAATGTCTTTTCTCCCCTCATGCAGATCAGACATCCTGGGAGAGGGTGAAGGCAGCACAAGGACAGGAAGTGGGGCAGCAGTAAAGAGGAAGTCAATAACTTAAAGATATTGTTTCCACTTATTTAAGAGGGGTAATGTTCCGTTTTGTCCACACTGGATAAAGCAGAACCTGTTCACACTCAGAACATGTGGTTTTTCATAGCAGAATATGTCCCCCTTACAGTATATTCTTAGAGTTAATGCAGGGCAGCAGTGGAGGTGTAAAGATGGCAAAATGTGAAAGAATCCTCACAATTTGCATGTTTTTAGCCTAGCATGTCTCTGCTGGTTTCCACTCATGTATCAACAGTATGAAATTTAACTGTTTAGGGTTAGGAAAAACCATTTGGTTAAGTCCAGGGAAGGATTGGGGTCATCCACTTTATAATAACAAGCAATAATTGCAGAAACAAGAAATCCAAATTGCAAGGGGCAGCAATTCCTGGGGATAGTGGGAACTTTAGGCAGATGCTTTTCTCAAAGCACATTCAGCACACTTCAGCAGAAAAGCACAGGAGGAACCACGGATCGACTCCAAACTACTATTGAACCATCCATCAACAGACAACCCCCTCAACCACCTGAGCCCCACCTGACAACTAGCATTAGACTCCATTTAAACTGAATTCACATTATTCTGGTCTTCTTGTTACAACATCCAGGAGTCCTTATTTTCCCCAAAGAAGAAACCTCCCATAAATAGATATATACAGTTGTGTCACATACTTTCAATACTGGAAATCGGTGTGGGAAAGCAGTGTAGCCCGCAATTTAAAATGTTTTCGTTTTGTAGATAACTTAATCGGCTAAAACACATGGTCTGTGGAGAATGTTGGCACGTTGGGTAACACCGAGGCGTGAATGTATTTACCTGTGGAAGTGGAAGCTAAAGCGCTGATGGAAAAGGGTATCTGTGCTCAGCCCTCACTTTCTGGATGCAGGTTTTAAAAGAGAGAACCCGGGTGGATGAATGTGGTCATTAGGTGTGATAAGGGCGTTTGTTAATAATTGCAATCCTCCCGTCATGGAGGCTTGGCCAGGTTACGTTCTGCCTGCTAAGACTATGGAGCAGGTGGATGGAGGGAGATAAAGATGAAGAAATTAATTAAAATGTTCCCTCTCCTCCCCGTTTTCATGCATACGGAAAACCGCTTGTGACCACAGGGTTGAGAGCCGCAAAACTAAGAGGAGGCAGAGAATGGTTCTACTGAGTGATGAAGGTGAAAGATTAATAACCACCTCGTCCGTCGCTAGTTATGTCCTCAGCCATCATTATGTGTGTGTTGGCATTTATTAAACCTTTATTTATCCAGGGAAGGCTTACTGGGCCGGGATATGACACATGCATCATCTTTACACTTGGAAACTGCCCAAAACCTCCACTCTGTTTCCAAATTTTAACTTGACCTCGCCAAATATTAATGATAATGTTGTCACATCATAAAACTGTATGTATTTTCCATCAGTGATTTTTAAGATTTTTAACCCTCGTGTTGTCTTCCCGTCAAAATTGAAAAGGGTTACAACACTTTTGTTATTTTTTGGTTTTTATGGATGTTTTTGACTTTTTCTTACGTTTTTGTCCCTTTTTTGACATTCAACACTACTTAACACTAACTTATTACCTTTAGTTTTACAGTTATTTTTTGTAATCGATGGTCAATTAATCTCATTGGAAATCATACCTCATGTTTGAGTTAGAAAAGCAGAAATAAGAAATTACTTAGACTAAAATCAAAGGAATGGATGTTGATGGATAATCACAGACTGGAACATGTCAACTTTTACTCTGGCACTTATTTCGACACCAATTCAATTTTCTTTTTTCAAATGCTCTAAAATTGAATAAGACACCCCAAAATTAATGAAAGTAGAGATTTATACTTGCCAAAGATTGTCATGTTATTTTGGGGAATTAAAAAGAGCATTGATATAGGAAAATGGGTCAATTTGTCCCGAGGACAACATGAGGGTTAAGACAAATGATGTTGTCTTGCTGATGTTTTATATTACAGTAATTGGGATTAATTAAGTGTTAATGCTAACACTTTTTTTATTTGATTAATATCACATTACATGCAGCAGTCCTTTCCAGACACCTTCTTATGAATTTACAGTTACCAGTTCCTTTCTAGAGTGAAATTAGGCCCTGTTGGAAACTCTAAGATCCACTCTAGGATTCAAACCACAGTGACATCATGTGATATGTGTCCCTTGACAGTGGAAGATTGTACCCTACCACAGGGGTCTTCAAGAGGGGGTCTGGGACCCCTAGGCGGTCCTCAAGGTCAACGCAGGGAGGCCTCAAAATTATTGTTAATTTTGGAAAGTTTTTCCAAAAATTTAAAAAATCTTAGCATGAATATAAATATCATTAGCGAATAGAAATCAATGCAGAGAGGCCTCCATATTATTGTTAATCTTGGGGGAAAAAAATTGAAAAAGGAGAAAATCTTAACATGGATCCAACATATCATTAGCAAATATAAATCTATGCATGGAGGTCTCCACATTATTGTAATTTTGAAAAAGAAAATTAAAAATCTTAACATGAATCCAACATATTCTTAGCAATTCTAAATCAATGCAGGGAGGCCTCCAAATTATTGTTGATTTTGGAAAAAAAAATTCAAAAATTTCAAAATCTTAACATGAATCCAACATATTATTAGCAAGTATAAATCAATGCAGGGAGGCCTCCAAATGATTGTTAATTTTGGAAAGTTTTCTTCAAAAATTCAAAAATGTTAACATAAAGCCAACATATTATTAGCAAATGTAAATCCCCACTGTTTACTGTGGTCACTAAGCCCATCAACAGATACATTTAATCCTAAGGAATCATTGTGCCACATATTTAACATTAAAACATGATTTCTAAAAAACTATTATTTGGCTATTTTAATGGCTTAATTATTCCATGCAAAAAAAAGTATGTATAAAGGTTTTAGGTCGCCCTACAAGTTATTGACGGCCCAGTTTATTATGGAACTTCATTTCATACAACATATGTAGTAGGGGGTCCCCGGTCCATCTCTCTTTCAGGTAAGGGGTCCTTGGGTTAAAAAACATTGAAGACCCCTGAACTAAAGAAAGAAAAGTTTGGAGAGAGTAGTTTTAACAGCAGACATGGATTGTGTGTGTGTGTGTGTGTGTGTGTGTGTGTGTGTGTGTGCGCGCGCATGCTTTCATTGGGGTTTTTAATCAGGGCGTCACGCTCTCAGTTCCGATTAGGTACAGCAGGCAGGGCTCTCCAGCCGGCTGCTTCGGAACAACAACCTCAGATAATGCTTCAACACTCAGACACAAAGAAAATCAACAACTCTGCCTCTCCCTCTCCTTCTCTCTCTCCTTCTCTCTCTCCTCCTCTCTCCTTCTCTCTCCTGCTCTCTCTTTCTCCTCCACATCTGGGGCCCGAATCAGATCAATGCTGTGAGAAAATGAAACTCTGCATTAAGAGGAAGGGGAGAGCGGACCCAGGTACGAGATGTGTCTTGCGTCACGTGACAAAAAAACAACAAGAGAATCTAATATGAGGTTCAAACAATGTGTTGCGTTCTGTGTCCTCTGGCTTTTCACACACACACACACACACACACACACACACACACACACAGTGTGTCTCACTATCTTTGTGGGGACCTCATTGACAAATGCATTCCCTCCCTTACCCTAACCTTACCATCAAACCTAAATGCCTAACCTTAACCCTCACCCTCACCCTAACCATAACCTAACTCTAACCCTACTCCTAAAACCAAGTCTTATTCCTCAAACAGCCCTTTAACATTATGGGGACCAGCATTTTGTCCCCACAAAGCTGTCAGGACCCCTAAGTATACTGTATTCCCAGTTTTCGGTCCCCACAAATGTGGTTAAACCTAATACACACACACACACACACACACACACACACACACGCACACTGCAGAGATACACATAATTACTACAATAAAAAGTGTTTCGGTGTTTGCACATCTGCAGTGACGATATGTGAGCCTGACACTTTATTCCACGTGTCAAAAGACATTACTCTTGTTGCTTCCCATTAATTGACTCATCTTTCTTTCATTTCATCTCTAGCCAGCGTGCACGAGGACTCATCTCCCGTCTCCTTTTGGAGACATTTGGACGAACAGAAAAAGAGAGGCATTGAAGATGCATGTATGCAAAAGCGATTGTGCTTTATGCATGCCGTTTTATGAATAGGACAATTAAGTTTAAATTTGGAGAAAAAATGCAAAATCTCTGTGTGCAAACAGCTTTACATCTACATAATAAGTTGGTATCATGAAATATGAGAGTGTAGGTCTTATAACAGAGGAGAGACAGCAACTGTTCAACGTTGATTTTTAGTGTGATGATATTCAAAAAGAAAGTTCAGCACCAGCCGCAAAAGATGCAAATCACAGCTGGAGTCAGTATCACACAGCAAAATCAAGGTTATTTGAAATTAGTTATGTGGGATAGATATTAATAAAACAGTTATGATACAGCTTTTTGTTCCAGTTTACAAAAAAAGCAACAATTGCACAGATAAGTTCCTCTCGGGCTACATTTTGGCCAGCTTTTTAGAGGGCTGTTTTCTTCTATCTTTAGGTATCCTTTTGAACAAATACACATATTTTGGGTACATTTATTGTTAATCTCCCTCTGAGAATCCATTGTAAACTCACTATTACAAAACCACAATGACTAGCATGCTAACACCATGCTAACATGATCACAGTGACAATGCAAACATGCTGATAATAAGCAGGTATAATGTTAGGTATAATCTTAGTTTGGCATATTAGAAAACATTTGCCAATTACGTAACACTGAACACTAAGTATAGCTTATGCTGATGGGAATGTCATTATCATTATTTGGTCATAAACCAACGTATTTTTCGACAAATAAAAAGGTTGACCTGATGATGTCTCTGGATCCATCCATCCATCCATCCATCTTCATTCGCTTATCCGGTATCGGTGGATTATGAACTTTATTGTGGCTTCCATAACACAGCATTATAATGTAGGGTTTCCACCAGTGTAGACCGGTCTCAAGACCACTTTTTGAAGGTCTCGGTCTCGCATGAAGAGGACTCAGGATTTTGTTTCAACCTCGGGGATTTCACTAAATTGCCTGTGTGTTGCCTGTTATTGTCTGATTATGATGTAAAGCTTCCTGCTTCAAATGCAACCAATAACTTGACCCATTTCTGGTTTGAAATGTGTTAAACTGGTTTCCCCGATATCTTAAACATCAATTTCAAAGTCTGACAAACATTTCCTGCAGATGTGGTCACAAGTGTGTGACATTATCTTTGTCATCGTCTGTTACGTTGGCTGCAGAGCCAGCAGCAGGTGCTTCCATGACGCTATGGGTTAATATGCTCCCTCCTCTTCTTCTTTAGTTTTGGACATCAGGCATTACATCATCAACTGGAATGGAGCATGCATGATTCCCCAAACTGCTTATTTGCAGTCTAACAAATTCCTTCTGATTTTATTTTGTAGTAGCGAGCAGCAAAGTTCCTTGGGGGGGAAATGTATCAGAGTACAAGTGTACATTTTATTTAGGAAATGCAATGGAGTAAAAGTAAAAGTTTCCAGAAATATAGGCTAAATAATGTAAAGTAGCCTACTGTTTTCTGTACAGCAGGAGAGGAAAAGTTTGGAAGTGAGACTTTTTGTTGAAACAAAAATCATCTCTACGTCTGTCCCCCATCCTCAGAATCTCTCATCTGAGCTGCTAAAGACAACCTGGTGTCATTTTGTCAAAAAGAAAATGTCCCAGCTCTGCACACTTTATCAATAAACATAGCTTTGGACATCTGTCTCCTTCAGACTACAAGGGTACCGGCCTTCAGCGTGTGATGAGTCAACAGACTCTGCTTTCAGGAAGGACACATACACAAATGCATTGAATGAAGTCATTTAACACAAAAACATAGTAAATGAATAATATGAATGAGTATTATAGAAGGATATATGAAATCATGCTATTCTATTACAGTACAGAAACAAAGCATTTGCACTCCGGGACATTGCAACACTGCACAAAATTAACAACTATCTGTTAAATTGTTGTAAACTGTATTGAATGCTCGATCCCGATCACTTCTGCTGCGATCAAAGCCCAGAAACACAACATACTGTCATGAAATGGTTATTTAATCCCAGAATTTGCCAATATCTCATGTGGTCCGGAGCAGCTTAGTGATGGAATATTGCGTGAGTGACAGATGCCCTGTTATCGGCTCTGAATGGAAAATGTTGCTTCACAGCAAGGATGCCTTCTTCCTTCTGTTCATTCCAGCCACATTCTTGATCATGTTAAGTCAGCAGGTGATGTTCAGAGGTAGTCAATCCGCCACAACCCCGCTATCGACCCGCCGACACACCAACGCTTTCGCAGTCGTTGAGGTATTATGTGCCTCATGTTGGAAAATTGAGTTGTGAACGCTGAGACAGACGCTATTCTTCTCTCTCCACATGTGTCACACTGATGAAATCTAAACACACTCTGCTGCTCTCTTCTCTGCAGTGGTCCCTAGTGATTTGTTTTAATTATCGCATAAAAGGCATCACTGGACCTTCCATCTGACTCCATTTTCAAGCTGCTATTTCCTTATATTCAATAAGACGGCACGCAGGTCCCCACAGGACCCCAGACCCTTACAGTCAACATGAAAATCAAGATGCAGCCAAGTCTTTCTTTTTTCATCTGAAACTAAACAGACTGTGTTGAAGGCAAACAACGTCACGGTCTCAGAGCTCGTATTCATTCATTCATTCATCTCTTCTCTGATTAGGAGGATACCCACACACACACTCTGCTCAGGCCAAACAATCGGTGATCTGATGGTCTGTGGGTCGAAGAGTAAAGACAGGTGGGGTAACTGGTATTCAGGCCATCCGAGGTCCAGTTTAGAAGTGAGTGAGGGTGTAACAGATGTAAATGAGCTTTTAAGCTGGAGCTAGTGAAGCGGCATTCTCTTGAGCTACCTCATTTATCCCCCTCATCCTCGCCTAAGCTGGGGATCCAGACAGCCGTTTGGAGGCTCGTGCCTGAGGTGGTCATTTGGGACGGTGACCCAGATGCCCTGATCTTCTGTCCATCATGCATCTC
Organism: Etheostoma spectabile; assembly: GCF_008692095.1. Lineage (NCBI taxonomy): Eukaryota > Metazoa > Chordata > Actinopteri > Perciformes > Percidae > Etheostoma > Etheostoma spectabile. The sequence continues at coordinate 29,391,628 of NC_045744.1, forward strand.
TGTTTTGGGCCTGAAATACACTCACCCCCAAGAAGCGATGCCTGTCACTGTCTGGGCTCCCATTAGGAATTTTCTGACTAAGATCCCTGTGGTCTGCAGTGGCACAATATCCCAATATCCCACACATATCTTCCCTGTAAGGTACAAAACATGAATAACATCAGGCGTGGATTATTGAAGACCGATTTGTGTGTATCTGAAAAGATATTTAGCATCTGTAATTGCGGTGTCAAACTTAATATTGTGTGGTCCCTACGTGTGAAGCTGTTGGATTACAGTTGCTATGGTTTCTTCTGTTTTGATCACTCTTATGTAATGTTATTGGTGACTGGTTGCTGTGAAAAATGAACACACACACACACACACACACACACAATCACAGTTTGTGTCAGTAAATGTTGCCAACCACCCCCACATCCTTGTCCTTCCTCGAAGAGAGCAGCCTGAGGACAAACAACAGCTCCTCTCACATCATCTCGCGCTCTCTTATATTCATCACACCCTCTCCTTTTCTCCTTGTCATCCTCTCATTCCCTCTCTCACCCCTTCCCCCCCCCGCCTCCTTTACCCTTCTTTCAGCTTTATTGTCACCGTTCTCCATCTCTGCCCCAGTTCTCCTTCCATCCACTTTATCTCTCTCCAGTCGTAGCTGTATTGATTTTCGCAAGGCCTCTCCTGTCATATCTCCATATCTCCGAATTCTTACACTCACTCCATCTCTCTCCACTTTTCAGGGTGTTGTTTCTATTTTCCAACAATCACACAATCTCTGCCTCCCTCTCTATCATTATAATATATCTACCTCCAGCTATTTCTGTGGACCACACACTTGATCTGACTGTCCCTTCCAGATATGATTATCTCTCACTAAACTATCCCCCTAATTTAAAAAATAACACAGATATGGACTTTTCATTTCCCCTCTCCTTACCTTTTTTCTGGCCTGTACTGAGGGTCTGTGTGAAGGGCATGTGTGAAGGCTAAAACATGCTACATGTGTAGCTTTATTGCTACATATGCCAAACAAGTGCTGATTGGTTGAGCAGGGTAGGATAGAAAGTAGCAGCATGGAGCCTATTGGCCAATATGGGACTACAGTAAAACAAGGAATCCAATTGAAAAGCACCCAGATAGCTTGTTCTCTTCGTTTTGTAGTTTATGGCTCCTTTATGATTTGTCATGGTTGAAAACAACTTTTTATGCCTGTATTTCTTCTTTAATTCATGTCTTTCAACTTTTTAAATCCACTTTTATTTTCACAGGTGACAGTGAGGTTGACTGGAGACAATGGGAGAGAGCAACGGCGACAAAGGAATTGCATCAGTGATGTTGCAATCACAAGGTATACATCAATTATCTATCACAGGGGTTCCCAAAACTTTCAGCCCACGACCCCCAAAGTAACGGTGCAAGTGACTTGCGACCCCCCCCACTATAAACGTATGTAAACGTTGCGCGCAACCGTGCACGCACTATAGGCGTATCCAAACACGAGCATATTGACAACACAAAATAACACAACAGCCATGACATTATTCTACAGTAATTTACTCATTACTTTAATTTGAACTTAACCTCACCCAATGAGATGGATGTGCAATATGTTTGGAGCACAGCAAGTCCAATCTTGGTTTAACACTAGAACGACCATGACGATCATTTTGACCGTTTTGAAATTTATATATGTCATAACTTTGCTGGATAAAAAATACAATCCTGCTGCTCCCTGACTTTTCCTAAAAAGCTCTATATTTTAATTTAAATTAGTTTTTATAAACATTACACACTAGGCCAAAAAAATACTTTGACCTATTTCGGGCCATACACGGTCATGTTGACCGCTCGGTATTTCGTGGTATTGGTTTTAATCTTTGAAGATGCAAATTGGTTGCTTGGTTACTATCAGTGTCTCTGCCAAAGAA
>NC_045744.1:29393559-29393770 GCF_008692095.1 Etheostoma spectabile
AGCGGTCTTGAGTAACAACTGTGGGCATCGGCGATGGACCGAAGGCAAAGCCAGAGCAGGTAATGCTAGCTACCACAATGAATACGGCGGGGATGGACTCCGTTCTGAATCAGGAGGCAGCGCCGGGCGCTCGCTCTGTGGAAGGAGCGGCACACGGAGCTAGATAGCCTGTGGCAGCCTACTTGTGTATACAACTTTATACATCCTCAAA
>NC_045744.1:29393784-29396253 GCF_008692095.1 Etheostoma spectabile
GCTCACATCTTCTCCAAGGAGTGCACCAGCAGTGACATTATTATAGGAAGTTCAGTCAGAACTGGCAGAGGAGCTGAGACCAGGTTTAGAGAGGAGAAAAGGGGTCCGAGCAGCGAGGCACCCCAGCAGACACCAACACGGAGGCAGTGACGGGTTAGGTTAGGTTATAAATGTTCAAAGAAAACACTTTTAGGTGTTATTTGCATGTTATAAGTTATGTTGAAGGAATTTACACACCATATTTTTCAGATGTGAGTGGAATAATTACGTTTTACTATGCCATGATATGAATTATTGAAACACCTGGGCAACTCAAGTGTGTAATTAAAAAAGTTAAATTTTACATTTTGGGTGTTATTTTGTTTTCTAAAGATATCCTAACACAATACCTGCATTAAAATTGCAATTAGGTATTTATCATGACAGATTATCAAGTTTAGAATCTTGCGGTCATTGCTCACGGCAGTTCCAGTAGTTATGGAATCCCGGCAGTTCTACTGTTAATGTTGGAGACCGCTACTCGGAAAGAAAGAAAATCAAAAGAGCTGTTCTCTGTTTATTTATTTGCTTGGTTGTATTTTAAATTTAGCCACTAGTTTTATCTTGTGTTAAAATCATGGCTAACGTATGCCATTTCTAATCGTTTTTAAATTTGTGTTTTATTTCTGGAAATCAACTCGCGACCCCCCCCCCCCCCCCCCCTCTCTGGCTCGCGACCCCCCCTGTGGGTCCCGACCCCCACTTTGGGAATCACTGATCTATCAGACCACGAGGCGACAGACACCCCATAATAATGACACAATTTATTTCCATGGAATTTTTTATTCATGAACCGCAGCATTGTGCATTTTATGTCCTGTATTTCGGTGCTTAACATTAAAATTCAAAGACAAAATGAAAAGTAATAGCAACAGTTAGACTAACAAATCCAACAGTTAAATAATTAAATATTAAACACTGAGTATAAAAAAAACCTGTAGAAAATACACATGTAGAAGAAGAAGTAGGAGGAGTCTAGAGGGAGACATGAATCCCACTAATAATTTTTTGGACTCAGCATACGGACAAGATAGAGGTGCATGTGTTTTTACACTGGTTGTTTGGAGCAGAACACACACAGACACACACACACACATACACACACATGCACTCACACACACACATTCCCCTTCTGGGATCGCTTCCGGAGCTGCAGGAAATTCCGCCGGATGCATGTATTTTTTGTTCCCTTCCGCTTTCTTTGTGTTGGAATTTTAAATTTGGTGTGTTTATGCGGACTATTGTTGACTGCTGGGTCAATCCAGACAGTTTGCTGGACTATCTGTCCAATCTGAGTTCTTTGATATTTCGCAGCGGCTCTGTGTGGTGTTTAGCACCGCCCACGATGATTCTGATTGGTTCAACCCTTGTGTTGTCTTCCCGTCAACCATGAAAAAAACATTATTATCACTTTTTCCCCACATTTTTGTCACTTTATCACTGTTGTGGGTGCTTTTTTAAATGTTTTTGGCTGTTTTTTCCAAAGTCTTTTGATATTTTTAATGTTAACATTTTCAATTTGACCCGAGGACAACATGAGGGTTGAAGAAAATCCATTAAACCAGATCTTGTTTTCCTCCCACGCCTGAATACTGAGCCAGACCTTCCTTCAGAGCGCTTTGGAGGAGGGTCTGGCAAAGTGAGACTACACACACATCAGCAACTACACGCAGTGCGCACAAATGTTTTCCTGCTTGCAGAGACAGTTTCAGGCTGTTTAAACATGGATCTATGAACTGGTTCCGTCATACGGAACTGTAACATTTCCAACTTAGGAATTGTGGGAAGTAAGGTAACAGTGACGATCTTCCTTATTGACACTCCCTGTCACAAGTGTGGAATTGTTCTTTTGTAGGATACATTAATTTTGTAAGAGTCTGAGGGCATTTCATAGGACATATGTTAAATAGGAGTGGGTTTGCTTGAGATTCCTTCATGGAATCCCAAGCAGCCACCATCTTCTTTTTTCAAGATTCAGAATATGATGGACATCATGTATATTAAAGGTTTCAGGCCACATCTTAACCAGCAAGGCAATACTGTGAGCCCAAAGTGAAAGATTAGTGGAATCCTACCACCCTCGAGCCACCTGCACAGACGATCAGTCCATCAAAAACTTTACTCATGTCTCCCCTCACCTGCCCAGTCTTCCTCATCTTCTCCCTCTCACATCTTCTGTTGTCCTCTTCTTCCCAGTTCCCCCCTCTGCTACCACTTTCCACCCAGATCACGTCCCATTTGGTCCCTGTTTCCCTCCCACTGTGATCTTTTTTCTTCTTTTATCTCGCGTTCTCCTCGATCCCAACGCATTATCCCTTTTTGATATCCTCCATGTGTGTATCGTCCGTCTCTAAGTCTCTGTCTGCTTCCAGTCTATTTCTTTTCTTATCCTTCATTTTCACTGTTGCTTTTCTGCTACCCCCCCCCCCC
>NC_045744.1:29396263-29399447 GCF_008692095.1 Etheostoma spectabile
TCGCCACCCTGCTCACGTCCAGGTCTGTTTCCACTGATAAGACTCTCAGTAACACCCACACGCTCACACTCACAAACACGCCGAGGAAGAGATAATGATGTTGAATTGCCAATATAGTTAGCATCACCGCTAACTGCTATTTCTCTCTTCCCTAATGTCATCGCTAATGAATGTGTCATCAGTGATCTTTCTCTTTGAGCCAAATAGAACCAATGAGTAGACAAAAAAGAAAAAAAGGGAGAAGGTGAACAAGAGAGGACAAAAAGTTCCTGCCTCTTTTTATATATCCATTTGGTTTAGGGCTGCACTGAAAACAATGTTATTACCTGGCAAGGTGAGAGTGGTGAATGAGCTGCTCTATCACAGGCTGAGCCAAAGGGCAGTCATTGGATTATTGTCAGACACAGATAAAGTGTTTCTGTCTGAGGGTTGGGGTTAGTCTAACAAACAGAGACTTTCTCCAACCAAGCACCCAACACAAGTCTCAATTAACATCTTATTGTAGGCATTCTTGAGGAGAGTGACACAAATATATCGTATACAAGTATCCAGGGCTGTAGTCAAGTCCACCTTTGTCGAGTCCAAGACAAGTCCAAGACCAGGATTAGTCAAGTCCAAGTCAAGACCGAGTCCAAAGAGGTTCCAGTCCGAGTCAAGACCGAGTCCAGGACAGAAAAAAAGGTCAAAGACAATCATTTTGGGTTTCACTTTCCCTCCAATATTATTACCGTACGTACACACCGCCACCGACTTGAGCATCTAAAGTTACCGGAAGTCATTCCTTTTCAGTGGAAGCCGGCTTCTCTCGGCTGCAAAGAGCGGCAAATCTGTCGGCATCGCGTTTTGGGCGTTTTGAGCATGTTGAGCGTCAATCTGAAAGTTGACATTTTTCAACTTTATGGTAATGAGCTATGACGCGGTTCAGCGGCAAGCAGCGGCTAACGCCAGCCGCCAATCGGAATATAGACGTCCTTCGCGCTCGCTGATCCCGGAGAAACAAACAATGTAAACTTTCGTTCCTACCAAAACATCCATTCTGAGGACAAGCTCATAATCGCCGTAGCTGGGTTACCTATCGTTTATGATATAACGTTGTTTGTACATAGGGACCTGTTAACATTACCTGCCGGTGACATCGTCTCTAATGGTCCGCTCACAGTGAATCCTGCACGAGTCACTAGGTTAATCCGGCAGCTGCTCGCTCTGCCTGTACGCCGCTATGGCTCAGCGGCAAACAAGCGAGCTAACTGCTAACAGACTCCGCTGCGACCAATTAACAATACAACTTCTGTTATTATGTAATTTATGAAAGGTTTCTAGTGTCAATGTATTGGCCTTGGCTGCGTGTGCTTCTCCCGGTCGGACAGAGAACGCCGCCACGTCAGAGCGGCCAACGCGTCAAAAAGCTTCCCCGTACTTTTTGACAAGCGTCCTTGGCGGGGCGGCCAGAGCTTTTTTGAAGCTCAAGTTGGTGGCGGTGTGTACGTACGGTTATCAACATAATAAAGACACCTGGACTCGGTCGAGACCAAAAGCCGTATTTGGCAAGACCAGTGGCCGAAACCGAGACGAGTCCGAGTCCATAGAAAAACGGTCTTGAATCCAGACTCGAGTCCAAGACCGTACTCGAGTGCTACAGCCCTGCAGGTATCATTTTTAAAGGGAAAGTAAAAAGTGAAATTTGAATTCAGAGCATAATAAAAACAGAAAGTATGACAGCAATATATCCAACTCTATATATTTTTTTTCAGATTTCCTCTGTACTTAAATAAGAAAACTTAATTTAGGACTAATTTGACCTGCTTATGTTTAGCGTAAATATATGGGTTCTTCATGGTTTGGACTGAAGTGTTATAACAGTGATCTTGTAAGAGTTTAAACAGAAGAGATTACAGCAACTGAGAACTTGATGGACGTTTTTTTTTAGGACTAAATTTGAAATTTGTCGTTTCAGAGACACTACACTCTAGTATAAGGTTACTTAATGGGAAATAGCTCAGGTCATATGAGACGTGTGTTGTATTTGTATGAGTGTGACCACAGTCAGAGATGTAATTCTACTTGGCTCTGGACTGTCGGCCTTTTGAACAGACTGAAATGCAGAGAAGTTGCCAAACGCAACAGTGCTGAAAAGGCTGTGATTAGTTCCACAACACAGCTGCTGATGGGGAGCATGTAGACTGGAACAAAAACAAGACATCCATAATGCATGCATGCTGAAATCAAATTCACTCTCTCATCGCTGAGAAGTTGCTCTTATTAGGGAGTTGATTTACATAACTTGAGGTACTTAAGAATAAGGTGACAAGGAAGGGTGAGTGTGAGCGTGAATCATTCCCACAACTGAAATTACAGGTATGAGTTGTACCAGTTAGTTCCTGCTGCATTCCATCTGAGCCATCTGACGCATTTATGTCTGACCCCCGTCCCACATGCACTCGCAACTCAAATGTCATCCTATTCTGTCCTAAATGTCAGTGCAAATGAAAGTCCTCCCAAAAGTGGGGCTCCGAGAAAGAAGACTGTCACTTGGCTGCTTTGTAAGACCCACACTCATATCCAATTCTTACATACATTTGCAGCTATGATCTTCAAGCTCTGCACCACCTGTGAAGACATCTCATGTGTGCAGTCACTGCACCCACGAGGATATCGTTGCCATCGTTCTAGGTGGAGCTAAGAAAACAAAGACCGGAATTGTCAGCGGAGCTGGAAATCATATCATGACCTTGAAGTAGAAAAAGTGGTTCCAGCAAGATAGTACTTCTGCATGCCTGTTTCAGCAATTGTGGGTGGATAACACATTTCGACACTAATATATTCATCAGACTGACAAATCTGGGTAAAATAGCATTTAATCCTGAGACAAAATCACTTCTACATTGGAGATGTTGTTCATTAAGTATGCAGCGGTAGGACAAAACACCTTTCAGTCAAATAATGTTGAAATAAATGTGAAACATAACCAACATATGTTGCAGCAAATTATGTCACAGGCTCTGACAAGATGTCATCCGTTTGTCTGTTTTAGGAGCACATAACAACTAATCACCTTGTTCATTAAAATAGATCTGCAGGTGAGAAAGTTCACATCTTAAACAGAGGCATGGGCAACCACAAGCAGGTGTGCTAGATGTGCACCACTCATTTGAAGTGTGTGTGTGTGTGTGTGTGTGTGGGGGGG
>NC_045744.1:29399457-29401400 GCF_008692095.1 Etheostoma spectabile
GGGGGGTGCAGAGGACATGTCCCCTCCAATATTTAGAAGAGGTCGATTTGTCCCTCTCATGTACGGGGTTGGAAAACATAACTGGAGCATGAAAATTAAAGATTTCTTTTGATTTTGCTGTCTTTTATGTAGATTTTAACTTTGGAGCTTTTGGCTTCAACAAGGTATCATTCTCTAACAGATTTGGTGTTGAGATGTACATAATTCCTAAAATACAAACATTCTGAGACACACTATGTTTTGAATATGAAGAAAGTGCTTCATAAATTTGTGTACCAAATTGAGCACCATAAAATTCAGGAAATTAAGTGTTTAACGCTCAATATCAGACCCCCGGTTATAATGTGCGTGTGTGTGTGTGTGTTGGTGCTGCAAGGAGTGCTTCGGGACCGTCTAAAAACTACAACACTGAAAAAAGATACAAGCATATTTTCAAAAGTAAGTCCTATAGTAAAACTAGCAGGAGACAAGATATAATTGAGGTATGTTTGGAGACACTACCTTATTTTATAGTTAATTTGATAGCCTACATATTTTAGTTTTATCTCTTGTCTGTGTTGTAGTTTGTAGACAATCCCTAAACTCTCTAACTACAGGAACTATACACAGCTCATTTAGCACAACTTTCATGCCTTTCTGTCACGTCTCCAGCAGTCAGATTCACTGTGTCCACTCAGAAGGAATCACTTAACATGGCTAGGCACTGTTAATGACATTTTGAACATGTTAAGAGGCTAAAAATGTGTTTAAAACTTGCCCTGTTCAAGCCTGTTGGGTGCTAACTCTAGATGGAGGATAACACGGTGTAGACAGCATCGATTGGTTTCATATTTTTTCTCTACTGACAGACCTCCACATTTACAAATAACAGAGTTAAGTGTTGAAATCGACCGGAATTCTCCTTTAAATCACAATGTTTTTTTTAAATTTGATTTCTTGAGTTCGGCTGGGTAACAGAAAGAGACTCATGCATACTAAATACTATAATGATTGATTCACTACCTTTTCCCCAGTGGTGGAACAAGTATTTAGAAGTAGCCTACAAATACCACACTGTAAAAAATACTGTGTCACAAGTAAAAGTCCTACAGTGAAAATGTTTCATAAGTAAAAGTATGCAAGTGAGTATCTTTGGGAAAACATACTTAAAGTATTTAAAGTAAAAGTACTCCAGGCATGCAATTAGCTGTACTTGTAGGCCTGTGTATTGTTGTTTAATTTCTAATAAAACATAATGTAAAACCTAGTATTGTATTGTTGGGTATTTAAATGTATAACAAAACATAATATTGTATGTGTTTTGTGTAAGTAACTTAAGATGAATGTAGAGTAAAATGTACAATATTTCCCTCTGAAATGTAGTGGAGTAGAAGTAGAACGTGGCATGAACGATGAAAAGTGGTACCTCAAATTTGAGCTTGAGTACAGCACTTGAGTACTTGTACTTAGTTACATTCCACCACTGGTTATTACCAGTTATTTGGTAACCCAGTATAAATGGGTAATATAGGTTTACCCAAAGAGAAGTGAGAGAAAAAAACTTTGTGGCAATGCTGTAAATGAATCTGATAAAACTGTTTGGGACTTTTTACACAGAGAATATTTGGACATGTCACAGGAGGAAAAGCACAGGTGTAAATAAAATAAATCAAGGCTGAATTCCATTTAGCTGCTTCAGTTTACTAGGACACTAAGAGAACAGAGCGGTCAGTAAAGTTAACAGTAACACCCTTCATTATTGTGGTTTTGGTGTCTTTATCCTGTTTTCCTTTCCCTCCTCGTGTTCCCTCCCTGGTCTTGTGTTTGGGTCTCGTTCCCCTCCGGTCTCGTGTTCCCCTGAGTGTCTGTATGTTCTGTTTCCTGCTTTATTTTGAAGTCAGGTTTTTGTCTCCTCCCGCCTTTAGTTTTACTTCCTGTGTCTTCCCGCTCTTGTGATTACCTGA
>NC_045744.1:29401410-29401839 GCF_008692095.1 Etheostoma spectabile
CTGTTTCCCAGCCCTCTTGTCACCTGCCTCTTGTTACCTCGTTACCCCCTGGATTTAGTCTTTCTGCTTTCTTTGTCTTGTGTTAGATCCTTGTTCCTGGCGGCGTGTCACGTGTTCCTGCCTGGTTCCCCATCGGATTTCTTCCCTGCTTTTTACCTTCCCCGTGAGTCACCTTGCTTGTGAGTGTCCTTCCCCCTTCCCCGGTACTCCGGTTTTTGTTTTTTCCTGGTTTCTTGATTTTTGACAGTGTTGCTTGGTCTCTGTTGTGTTATAATTAAACTTTTTTTGAAACCTCTGCTTTTGGGTCCTCCTTCATCTCCCGTCATACTTTATGCTGTTTGTGAGGAATAAGATTCATTCATCTTTATTATACAGGAAAGTTAAAAGTAGCATTACAATATAAACGGGCCTGACTCAGTTTAAAAACTG
>NC_045744.1:29401849-29402262 GCF_008692095.1 Etheostoma spectabile
TTTCAGCAGGTTCCTGTTCTGCAGAAACATTGAACATGGTACAACATGTCGGGACAGACACTTGTACAGGACGTCGATGTGGACTAGACCAATTCAGACTAAAACAACATAGTTTCATAAGGACAAAGACATTTATACAGGACATCAGCTAGGCTAGACAATTCCATACAAAGACTTGGACAATACATGTGCAAGTGTAACTATTTAGAAGGAGCTGTTTGCGTTCCTTTTTAAAATATGTGATGGATGATAGTGTTCTGATATGATGTGGAATTTTATTCCAAATCTTGGTGTATGTATAGGGAAGAAAAGATTTCTGACCAAAGTAGTTTTTATATGGAGGAAGTGGAATAAGTACCTGTGAGGCGTCCTGGTCTCATGTGTGTCGGAAGAAGTGCAGCAAGTGCTGGTAA
>NC_045744.1:29402272-29403165 GCF_008692095.1 Etheostoma spectabile
TTGAATCTGAAAATAAAATGCAATTGCGTGGCTGTTTATGAAGTTTTTGTGAGTCAAAGCCTTAGCAAATGCAATGATGAGACCACTCTGGAAGGTCACTGTGGATCTTGAGAGCTCGGTGGTATAGTCGTGCTATTGGTTCAGTAATCTCCTTTTGTGGTAAGAGACCAAATAGGAAGACAGTAGGACATAGTTGCATGTAAATAGGTTTCAGAAACAGAAGAAGAAAGATCTGATCTTGTTATGAACATAAAGTTTCTGATTTAACTTTTCTGTTAAGTGAGACACATGTTCCCGGTATGTAATATGATGAAACTGGTGCATGTACATATATGTACATATTTTGGCAGTGATATGAGTGTTTGAAATACACTGAATATGCAGTGAAGAAGTCCTGCCAGAGTGGAAAGGAGTATTTGGGTAGTACTGAGTAATGATAAGCATGAACATATATTCTCACGAGTTAAACTATTTCATCTCAAGCAAGAAATCTGCCTAAGGTTGTTTTGCAAAAGCCTATCGGCGTTGAGATTCTCCTGCATAGCATAGCCCTGATAGATCCAAACTCCAATCAGAAAACACGCATTTTGAAAGTTGTTTGCTTATTGTCTTGCGGACAGATCTGACAAAGCATGAATTCTGACTTTTAACTAAACGGCATCTTGATGTTGTTATTTCGGCATACTTTTTATATTTGTATTGCAATTAAATCACAGCAAAAAGCAAGTAGCGCTGGAGTGGCAGTTATCAAGAAGGAAAAGGCAGGGAAATTTACGAGCTGTGCGTTCCTCCAGATCCATTTGGTTCCCAACATATGTGGGACTACACCAGGGTGCGTTTTCAGCCATGGTTGTGCCTATAGCTCTGCAACTGACTAATTGAGTAGAGGTCAG
>NC_045744.1:29403175-29410396 GCF_008692095.1 Etheostoma spectabile
ATGTGGGTGCGTGCTTGCCTGCCTGCGTGCGTGCCGGCCTGCATGCGTGCGTGCCTGCGTGGGTGCAGGTTGTTTGCTGGACTTGGCCTCCACCGGGAATCCTGACGTGCTGGACCCCTGGCCTCAGGGTCGCCGGCCAGACTTCTCCTTTCCTGCTCTGAGCTATTAACTGACCTCAGGGGCAGACAGGCTAGAAGACTGTGTTTCTCTGTGTGTGTGTGTGTGTGTATGTGTGTGTGTGTATGTGTGTGTTGGAACCTTAGCACCCCTGTGATCTGATTTACTCTGACAAGGCAACAGGACCAGACAATAAAAATGTCTATTTTTTTTTCTCTCTCTCTCTCTCTCTCTCTCTCTCTCTCTCTATTCTCTCTCTCTCTCTCTCTCTGTGCATGCTCCAGGCGAAATGGAGGAGATGATTAAACAAAACAAAGCCACTGGAAGAATGTCATTCCCAAAGAGTCATTTTTGGAGCTAAAATCCCCTTTTGTATGTTATACTTATTAATCCACGTCAGGAACAGTTTAGTGTCGTTTGGCTCAGAATGCTGCAGCAAAATTACCTACAAGACCCCAGAAATTAATGCACATAACCAATTTTGACACTCTAACCCAACATGTGAGCCAGAGGGGGGGCGTAGCTTTGGAGTTACGGTGCCTCGGCTCTGGAACATAATGCTGGAGTAAGTCAGGCGAGCTAGTTCTTAATCTTTGTTTGAATCGCTCCTAATAACTTTTTATTGTTTCTATTTGTCTTATGCTTCTTTCTGTCCTATATAGTCTCTTTTAGCAACAATTTGTTTCTCATGTTTTGTCAGTATATTCAATAGGGGTGCACAATTCGATTCAAAATGTCTCGATTCGATTCAAAATCGTCACGATTTGATTGAAAATGTCAGGATTCGATTGAAAATTTATTTTTTAAGCTCAAGATTCGATTCAAAAATGATTCTCAATTAATAAAACAATTCACAGTATGTAAAGGTCATTACTTTTCCCATGTAATAGTATACACAGCATTACAAAATGAAAAATACAGTGTATATATAAATGTGTATATATATGTACAGTGTGTATATATATATATATATATATATATATACACACACCAAAAGTGCTGTACTGTACTGTACTGTACTGTAGTGTGTGTGTGTGTGTGTGTGTGTGTGTGTGTGTGTGTGTGTGTGTGTGTGTGTGTGTTTGTTTGTTTTCCAGAATCCTTCAAGACTTTTCTGACCATCTAGACGATAAAGTATTCCATGTTTCATGTAGGGAAATATTTAACAATAATAAGTGGTGGCAACTTGGGAAATGGCTTGAAGAAAACTGTATAGTGCAGCAACCCCAATTTTTTTTCAATCAAAAGAACAGAAATTATTTTCAGACTTTAGAGCCATGTTAGCAGCATGAAATCTCTCCGCACATATGTGATGGATTTCCATGAAATTTACGTTTCTGGTCTCCAGACTATGTGTACCCTAATAACTTTGGTAATCAGCATTTCATCTAGCGCCACCATGACATTGACATTTGAGATTTTGAGTGAAATCTGGTACACACATTAATGTCAGGATAAATTGTAATAACTCATGGCAATGTTCTGACTTTAAATCTAGACCCATCATCAGATAAATAAATGAATTTATCCAAATACTTTGCTGTTTGACCAAATACCTGCAACTCTAATGACACTCCCCTTAGCCTCAGCTGTACTTAAAACTGTGCTAAACAGCAGATGTTAGCATGCACACTTAACTCTAACATACTAAACTAAGATGGTAACTAGTATGTTAAAAAAATATGAATGTTAGTATTGTCAATGGGAGCATGTTGGCATGTTGATGTTAGCATTTAGCTCAAACTACCGTAAGTAGTAGTAATAATAATAATGTATCCCCTACCAGTCCCATAAGGGGAATTGCAATTTACATTCTATTGTTATTACACACATGCAATGGAGAGATGTTAGAGTGGGGGGGCTGCCCATGGAAGGGCGCCCCAAGCAGTTGGGGGTTCAGTGTCTTGCACAAGAGCATCTTAGCTGGCACCTTTCCAGCTACCAGTCCACCACCATACTTTGGTCCCTATGGGGACTGGAACCGCCGACCCTCCGGTTCCCATCACTACTCCCTACAGACTGAGCTATTGCCGCCGCCCCCAGTACAGCCTCACAGAGCTCCTAGCCTGGGTGTATATAGTTAGTCTTGTTCCATTATCACCACCTTTCAGAAACAAATGTCTCAGAATTCTGTCAATTGAATACATGATGGCATGAATTGTTTTGATTTTAACATTTTTTAAATTGTATTTTATTGAATCTGATTTTTCAACTGTGATAGTAACATTAACTGTTCATCATTTATTTTCTCAAAAAGCAAAAATCTTTTTTTCCCCCCTCTCCTAAATCAAAGTCTCTTCGTTTTTCTCCCTCCCTGGCTCTTTAGACAGACTCCCTGAGCCTTACGCCCGGGAGCCCACTGAATTGTGAATCCAAACAGCCGGAGCAGCAGCAGATCGACAGTGACTGAAAAAACGGGAGGGGAGGGGGGAGGGGGTAGTTCGACATAAAGAGTGAAAGAGCAGAGCGAGAGAGAGAGAGAGAGAGAGAGAGAGAGAGAGAGAGTTGAGTGAGAGATGAAAAGCATGCTAAGCGAGAGAGAAGCACTCACACTGAAGGAGGCAGAGGCAACAGCTCCAGCAACAGCACGCTCCTTTCCCATCCTCCCTTTCCTCTCTCATAATCCCACATCCACGCCGAGGGAGATGGAGGGCACCCAGACCCGCTGAGGAGCACTGTTTAGAGGAGAGGAAAGCTCACATGACCCCCTCCCCCATCCCCTCCTGTGAGTGTCCGGATCATATTTTTGGGACAATAACCAACGAGGACTGAACCGGGGGTGTGTACACAAGCGAGCCTGCTGGCAGGAGGGAAAAGAAGGCAGGGAAAAGAGGGGGGGGGGATGAGAGGAAGGTTCGGTACAGCTGCTGATGCCCGGGTCTGCGAGTGAGACCGAGACAGACTGAGGAGGGGAGGGCGGCACATGTGGAGCAGTGTCAACTCGTGGGCCCAAGACGAGGGGAAAGAAGATTCACATACGCACACAGCTGGACAGATGAGGAGACATCAGGGACCACGCTTCAGTCCTGGGTACGTCCACCTATACTACACACAATCCTGCACGCAGACATGTACATTTTATCCTCAATGGTTGCTGTGTTGTTTTTTTTGGAAACACTTGAAACGCAACAGTGCGTGTTTGCAGATCTCCAGGGTTGACGACTACCCACCCTGACAAGTCTCCCTACTTGCCCTCAGATAGGAAAGAGGACGAGGACGAGAGATTATGTGTGCGTCTGAGAGTGTGCGTGGTCATGCTTTACCATCCACATCCACGTTATTATGTACATTATTGTATAGCACTGGAGGCATTTCATAATGGGTTTCGTGAGCTGTCAGAGTGATGCATGTAAATAAAACCTCCACTGGCAGAGCATTTTTCACGTCGCCCGGGCAAATGAAACAATCACTCACATCTCAACACTTGTTTTCGCGTTCCTAACACTGCTCATTACATTAACTTTGTTGGGCGAGTTATTCGGAGTCATAAATCATGCACAATAAAAAAAGAAAATCAGACGTGTAACTTGTGTGGCTGATGGAAGAATCTGAAGCCAGGGCTTGTTTATGTACTCCGGTCTGACACATGTATAGCTCTGCTTACCCATGTTGCACTGCAGGACGCCATGAGCGGTAACATGACATGTATGGCCAGGTGTTATGTCACGTTGTGCCACAGTGCATATGGTTTATGTCAGCAGGTTTGCATCAGGTGTATCAGCCTGCCACTTGTCTTTCTCAATTCCCCCCCACCACCACCATCATTTCTCACTCTCTCTCTTCCTTATTTTCCACCATCTTCCACCTCTTTCTCAGTTTCCAATTATAGGCTGTCATCTCGCTCCCTTTCCTCCTGATGCTATCTCCTGTTTCATTCTCTTGCTAAGCAATTACCTTTACCTGCCTCCGCTCCTCCGGACACCATGGCTGGCTAGTTTCCCCTCTGCCTTTTCAACAATCAAAGTGAAGGATGGGTGGGGATTTCAAGGCAATTTTCTCATGGTTGCCCCCAACCTGAGCAAAGAGCGACCCCGGTGAAGCCTGAACACGGCAGCCACTTCATATTATCGCTGCTCTCACAGATCCAGAAAAGATATGTAAATAGGAAATAGCTCTGGGGGGGGGTTTCAGTGTGCAGAAGAATTATGCCACTAATCATGCAATCAGCTCATTATTTCCTGCTCCTCATTAACTTGTTTGGGTTTCTAACTTTATCGCTGTTCGCTGTTTCATCTATAAGAAAAAAGACTCACCCAGACAGAGCTAGTGTTGGTCCAAGCATTTGGGCCAACACTAGGAAAAGGCTTGCCAGAGAGCTGAACCCCCCCCCTATCACAACCTCTCCCCCACACTGACTCTTTCATTCCATCATGTATGCAAACATCTGTCTTTATAGCTTTCTCTTTCGCCGACTTTATAGTTATCATCTTTTCCTTAAACCTCACTTGTAAGGATCCTACCTTGCAACCTCTTCACTACAACAGCACAACGCCGACAGAAAACGCACATATTTACATAAAAACAGGCATACACTCCCACACACCAGTATAAGCCTTTTAGCCCAGCAGTGTGACAGCTACCTGAAGGATAGCTACGCTGTCCTTTCTGCTGCCAAGCCTGTTAAACTGTGTGAAAAGACACAGATGGAGTTAGGGATTGGACGTAAGGCATAGTAGGATCATGGCTGAGAAGGATAACAGGATGAGGTCAAGAGGTCGTAATTAACAGAAAGAGAAAGATGGGACATAAAAGAAGATTGATGCGATAATGGAAGGAGTCAGGGGGAAAGACAGAGTTTAGATGGTGACTGAAAAATGAAAGAATGTGGGCGGACATGTTTGGTCCTGGTGGTGACAGACAGCTACTGATTGCTGATGTCTTTTTTTTCCTGTGAATGGACACAGCTGCAAAGTGATAGTTTTCAAACACCCCCGAGGAAAGAAGGTGAAGACAGAGAGAGACACAGAGAGAAGGAGAGAGACACAGATCGCCGCAGGAAGCAGAGGGTGTTGGATTATTTTTTTAAAGCATTTCGCTGCTTCTCCTTGAGGAAAATTGGAGAATTCTGGTTTATTACAGGTTGGGTCAGTAGCAGGAGAGGAAACCTATGTGCAAACCCTTATCTTAATTTGGCTTCATTTAGGAGGTAAAACTGCATGTTGGCACACTCAAAAGGATGGTAATGGGCATCAAAAAAAGCTATGCGTGGACAGGTACAGTGTAGAAAACAACATTTATACGCACAACGTGTCATTTCTGCTGCCGGCGTCTCTCAATCAAATTAATAAAAAAGACTTTGAAGACGTCATGAAGTTGCCAGGGATCATTGCTAACTTACTATTTCATGGGTCAACTACTCATGCAGCTACCGTAGCTAATAGGAGTGTGATGAGACCCCCAGACAAGATTGGGGTCACGAGATCGAGACACGAGTTTAACGCTGTTTGAAAAAAGAATTGATAAAAAAAACTTCAATGATGAAACAAGACTGGAAAAATAGGCCTTCAATTCAGTCGATAGTTGGAAAATGAAAACATTTAAAAGGTTTTGCCACAAACTCAAATTCTCAGACTGGCGTTCTCCTGTGTAACTAACAGTTAAACTGTTACTTAATCCATGTGTTCACTGGAGAGAGTCTTTCTTCAAAAGCCAGTGAGTTTAGTATTAGTCTGATCTTGCCTTATGGTTACATAATTCCGAAAGTTGAATGTAATTTGAAGATATCACATTATAATTGATGCTAATCAAATGCTGAAATTGCTTTTTGAATGTGTATCTTTTTTTTATAAATGCGTTACGCAAAAAAAACAAAAGACAAGTGCTTTTGTCACGTCACTTCTGACCGATAATAAAGTCAACGGGAATCCGTAAGACAAGATTCATAATTCCTTTATTTGTCATTTTCATGCTCCAGCACCACAAGGCATTGTCTGAGGGCACGGAGCTAACTTCACGGTAGAAAGATTGAGTAACGTCTGTAGTACTGTTTCAACATGAATTTAAAATTGACATCCATCGAGTCGAAATGCTGCTGTTGTCATTAATTAGCTCGTTCTTGTTTCCTAACTACGTCACGGCATAACGATAATTCATGTAGACAGCTAATGTTAATCCAGCTGTCAGAATCTGCATCAAATTTATGTATTAACATCTGTGTTCTTAACGGTGCATGAAACAGGTTGCTTATAAACCACTAACGAGTAGTGATACTAGTTGTAGTGATAGTAGCGCCGTGTGGTTTGGTTTTCTATGTCGTTAGCATCGTGGCTAACACTATGCTACTCCGTTTATGACCTACTGTTTCAGCTGTGCTTTTTAACAGTCCCCTTCCCCTTCGGTGTAGGCCTACCCAAGTCATTTTTCCCAAAAAGTTGAAATGTGAAATCTTGCCGGCTTAATTTACTGTTAGCTGACGCGGGCTGGCAACGTCGCTTGCTTGTAGTTACCATAGTTACCAGGGGGGTGACGAGACGCTTACTCCACGAGACGAGGCACGTCGCGAGATTGGGTTCACGAGAACGAGACGAGACGAGATTTTTAAAAAACATTTAAAGAAGTCCTCGATGAAATATATGAATGGAAAATGTTTTTTTTTATTCAACTGAAAAATCACAAAATGCAAAACGATTTAGGTGCATTTTGAAATCAACTATTAATGATGAATGTTATTTAACTTTTTTTTAAAACTATTTTTAATGAATTGTATGCAGTAAAGGACGTGCAAACACTGCCAAATGTTTTGTATAAACTCTACCAACTGGCTTCTGCCCTGTACAATGTCACACGAGAAATCTAACTCCTTTCCACAAACCGAAGATAAAAAAATAAACAGCATAAATAAAATAAATGTGTAAATAACAGAAAAATTAACACTTTAAATGCAAACAGTAAGTGTATCAATAACCAAAGTACTGCTCTCTCAAAACTACAAGTGCAAACAGAAACAGTTTTTTTCTTCAAGCATGAAAAAGAGAGAAACTACACGGAACAGCCCAAGATATGGTCACGTTCTTTTTCAAGAATACAAGCATGTCGACTGTTTCCACAAAATGTTGCCACACAAATGGTTTAAAAGTGGCAGGGGGATCTTCAATAGTAATTTCA
>NC_045744.1:29410406-29418572 GCF_008692095.1 Etheostoma spectabile
CGCTGACATCACATCGCCTCACGAGACAACTTTTCAACCACTTTCTCGCTGGATCTCGTAAAACGAGATCTCGTCACACCCTTAATAGTTACGCATCTGGTCTGAGCCATGCGATCGGCGAGAAGCCAGACCTCTGTGTTTTTTGTTGCTTTGTTTTTTTTTATTTACGACGAATTGATAGCTCCGTATGCTCCGTATGGTTAAAATCGAACCACAAAGTCCATTTGTAAAATTTGATGGATAAACAAAAGACAGTTTTCTTTGTCTTCTTGTTTTTCAAATGTGGGACTTAGCACGAACATGTCCACGTTGTTGATTCTAGTCTTACCCTCATGTTGTGTGAGTCCTTGTGATCCCTGCCCCGTATGCCTTGTTTTCGCCCTTTTAAATCAGTAACTAACCGTTTTAATATAAATCCAAAGGAATCTTGGTCAAAAATGACACGTTGTATTGAACCAGAATTTCCCTTTGAGGCATGAACGCCTCAGCGGCGTGAGGAGTTCAGGGAACGTGAGTTTCTGAAACCCAGAAGGTTAAGACTTGAGGGAGAAAAATGTGAGCGGGACGAGAGGCGAGAGGGGCTGTGATGGGCTGCGTAGTGAGAGGATTTGATTGGGAAGGTGACCGGGGGTATGGGGGCGTGTTGAAGCAGCTTTTGATGTGTGTCTGTGTGTGTCTGTGTGTCTGTGTGTGTGTCTACGGATGAATGTTAACCTTGAGAAATGCACCAAGGGTCTTAAAGGATGTCCCGTGTTGAGGAGTCCTGCTATTAGACTGCTTGATGGTGATTGAGGTGCCCGCATGGAGAAGGGCACAACACCCACAGCTAGCTACACACACAGCCTCCATGCCATCACACACACACACACACACACTCACACTCACACACACACACACACACACACACACACACACACACAATAAAACAGGGCTGGGACGAAATGCTTTATTGCCCATTTGTTTTGTATTGTGATTTTCATTTATTCCAATTCAATAGTATTGCAATTTTCTTTTCCTTCTTTGACAAAAACAAAAGTTTAATAATACATTTTCTTGAGACAATATATATTGGTGCTCATAAGTTTACATGCCCATGCTTAAATTGACTAAAAAAGGGAATGGTTTTATGGGAATGGATTTATTTCAGTTAGGCTAATAGCTGGTTTGATTTGCATTGAGAGATGATTTTATGGAAAGTATCCCATGATAATCTCCAGGTATAATGAAGAATATGTGATGATGTGGGGGGGGGGGGGCTATTTTAATTCCAAAGGCCAAGGGAACTTTATCAGGATGCATAGTATCCTGATCCATGAAATAACTGGCCTTTAATAATACAAATCTGCCTCTCTCTATGGGAATTTAACGTAGGGGGGTGTATACTTATGCCCCCTGTATTTTAAGGAAAAATATTTATTTATTTATGATACATTATTCATTCACAAAGAAAATTGGTGTCGTTAAAAGAATGAATTTTTCCTCTTTTTTTTTCTTAAGGCATTAACATCTATTTACAAAAGAGGATTTTTTTGTATTCCTCTTTTAGTCAACTTAAGCATGGGCATGTCAACTTATGAGCACCACCGTATCATGAGACATAAATGATAATGCACATGTCAGTTAGTCAGGTTGAGGTTTTTTTAATTTTATTTCACATGGACTTTCTGCTTTCGGTCTATTTTGCTGGAAAAGGATATGATGTAGTCGCCGTCGTAGACTACATCACATCCTTGCAGATGAGTTTTAGATGAATCATTGGTAAAAAAATAATGCATATTGAAAAAATATTGATTGTGGGGGAAAAAATTCCCATAAAAAATCATACATGAATCGATCCCCCCACCCCCACCCCCACATACACATCTAATAAAACACCAGTCATTGTTAAGTACATGTGGAATTACAGTACAGAGCCTTGGGTCGCAGCATCAACGGGTTTGCTTCCTGTGTCATTCCACAAGGCATCATGGGCCTGTCCACAGAGGTAATTCGTCCCTTAAGACGCAGGACGCTGGTGTTGCCGCACATGTGGAATAAGGGACACGAGCCCAGTCAACAATGAACAAGTGGGCGTCTGTCTCAGAGCAAATAACCAGCAGGTGGACTCCCCTGCAGTCTCACCGCTCTTTCGCTCCCTCACTCGCTATAAATTATTCTATCTCACACTTCCTCTGTTTTCCTCATTCTGACCTTTACCTTTCTGTTTTGCTTACTTTAATTTACTCTCCCGGTTGCATTTTCTCAGACGTGACCCCCTTGCCTTAAGATTGTTTGTTCTTCGTCTCATAGGTGCCGTCCGTCTGCCTCCGCAACTTCCCCTTCCTGTCTCTCTCTCTTTGTCTTTCTCTCTCTCATCTGCTTGGGTCTGATAGGAGAGTTCTGACCTGCTCGTGTCTCTCGCCTACCGCTCATAAGAAATTAGCATTTAGCTTCGCTTCATTATTCAGTCTGACACAAGCATCCCCGGAGTCAATCACAATCTCTTTCAAATAAACTCTCAAATTGAATTCGGCGATGATTGAATCTCTCCTTTAAATTACAAAAATCTTACAAAGTCCTTGAAGGCTTGTCCATCTCATTTTCCCGTTAAAGAGTTCAACACCACTTCTTACACTGACACATTACTCCGAGCTGTCCTAATAAGGTTTCTTGTTCAACAGCTGTAAGTGGAAAAATCAACTATCTAAGAAAAAAAGCCTTCATAGCTGCAGTTAATGTTACACACTGCCAAGGGCAATTTTATTCAAACTGTATCTCCAAAGCAGAGTAAAAAAGTCATGAAAATACACTGGCTAAGTGACAAATACAGTTGGATTCTTACAATGGAGACAACAGAGCAGGCAACGTATTGACCTTCAAGTAAAACCTTGAACAGACACTGCCATGTTGTTGCTGCAGTAGCAAGACTACTCTATGATTCTTTGTTCAATCAGTACATGTCATTTTCTTGATTTTTTTTTTTTTTTTACCACTTCCCAGTCTGTGACCAGATTTGGGTTTTCATCACCCATGAGATTTCTCTAGTTGCTACATATGAGACTCGTGGAACTTAAAAAATCTCATTTCCTACCGCAAAATGTGACTCAAATTAGAAGCTAGTTTGAGAATGAATCGTGTGTGTGCGTGTGGTGTGCGTGTGCGTGGGCGTGTGCGTGTGCGTGTGCGTGTGCGTGTGGTGTGTGTGTGTGTGTGTGTGTGTGTGTGTGTTTTCTCATTACCTACCCTGCTTGAGTTAAAGACTCATGTTTTCAGACTTCATTAAATGTTGGTGGGTCACAAGTTGTGGCTCAGTTCACCTGTGCTTCCTCTGCGATGTTAATGCAGGTCAATGAGATTACCCTTGTGTGTTTGTGTGTGTGTGTGTGTGTTGTGTGTGTGTGTGTGTGTGTGTGTGTGTGTGTGTGTTGTGTGTGTGTGTGTGTGTGTTGGTGGGTGTGTGTGTTTAATAGTAACACCGTACGTTTTAATAATGTAGATTAACTTGATTACGCAATTCACAGGATGCAGGAGTTTCTACTTTCTCACTCACTTTAACTCGGCCTTCTTTCTCTATTGTCTTCCTGTGTGTGTTTGTGTGTGTGTGTGTGTGTGTGTGTGTGTGTGTGTGTGTGTGTGTGTGTGTGTGTGTGTGTGTGTGTGTGGTGTGTGTGGACCATCTGTAGAACAGACCTTTGGGCAGGGGGGGACGTTATTCATTAACTTTAGCCGCATGACTTCTAGGCAAGAGCACTATCGAAGTGTGTGTGTGTGTGTGTGTGTGTGTGTGTGTGTGTGTGTGGTGTGTGTTGTGTGTGTGGTGTGTGTGTGGTGTGTGTGTGTGGGTGGTGTGGTGTGCGCTCTTTACACACATAAGGTCAATCTGTCTCACTTGTACGCTTCACGTTTCTCCTCTCCTCTCTCTTGTCTTTCACTCTTCTGCTCTTTCTTCTGCTTTTCTGAGTGGATGAACAGCTTTCTCACCCGTGAGGACTCTGTTAATGAACGCTGTATTGTTATTGATTTTTCCTCTGATCCCTCACTTTGTTCTGGCGCAACACAGACCCAACTTTCCCGCAATGTGGAAAGGAGGGATCAGCGGATAGCTGTGATGGAGTGTTGTGACCCGGTCTTGCAAATTGGATTTTAAAGATTCAAGTATCATTTTAAACACTGCTCTCTACTCGGAGATATTAAAATGTGCTGCCCTCTATAAAAGAGAATGGTTTGGTCTTCAAGCTGTAATTATTTCAAAATACCTTAAAGGCAATTTTACATAATTGGGAAAAAGATGCTTTTATTTTGCATTGATGTGACTACAATATCAGTCAACTGCTGCTGTGGGAAACTCTTAACCCAGAGAAATGATTTCCACAAACATGTCTTTAATCTAGGTTTGTATCTTATTTGTATTTTGTATTTCCTTACACAAAAGGTTTGGGACAATTCCAATTTGAAATTTAACAAATACTCAAATGCCGTGATGTCTGTCATCTTGATATTGTTGTGCATTTTTTCCACGTAAAACATCCTCCGACCTCCCATGGGAATAATTTGTTGTTCGGGTGAATGTAGATGGACAGCTTTTCTGTAATGTCCTTCAGCACTGACACCCTAGTGTACACACACACACACACACACACACACACACACACACACACACACACACGCACGCGCACACACATTTCGCTCTGAGGGAGCATAGATTCAGACATTATTTCTGCCTCACTGCTACACAAACAGGCTAGCAGAAGCCCGAAGACTGTTCATAATAGATGTGTGTGTGTGTGTGTATATACACACATATACATATATATATATATAGACACACACAGATACATTCAGCCAGGCAAACATGTGCGTCACACACCCCGCAGGACTGGAGGCATGTGGACGTCCCTTGGGGATGCCAGCACATATGTGTCGCTTTGTCCTTTATATGTCATAACTACAATAAAAAGGTCAGTAGTTGAATTACTTTGTAAATGTATAGACTATCCGACTCTTGTGGAGCTAAAGGTTAGTCACCTCTTTAAAAGGAAATCACTTTTTGCTTGGCTTCCCCTCTTGTTTACACTGAAAAACTCTCTCAAATCATGTGCTCCATTGCGCGTTGACGTCTGTGTTTTTCACCAGTTAAAACGGTCCGAGACTTGTCGCCCTTTAGCAAGGCAGCCGGGGCATTTTTCGTAGCATTTAAAAATCAAATTCCATGAACAGAGGCTCCATCAACTCCTGTTTCGCTGGAAACATAAACCAGGGCTGCGTGATGACTGTGCATCCACAGACATAAGAGTGTGTGTGATGAGTGTGCGTGACTGACTGTGTGGAGCCGTGTGTCCCCTGACTCAGAAGTCACTGTTTGTTCGGAGAGGACAAAACCCTGTGGCAAGTCACTTTTTCTTTTTTGTCTTCTTGTCTGTCCTGTTATTATCTGGTACCTTGTTTTGGACAGGCTAACAATATTGGCCAGATTAGAAGAGGACCCCCTCCCCCCTTTCCACAGCTATTTTTGAAGATGAGAAGCAATTTATCATACAAGTCCTGTTTGGAATAACACTTAAACACCAGGGGAGAAGATTTTTATAACCTTTTTTTCCTTTCCTGATGGATATCTACACCTCCCGCTGCCTCAGCAGAGCAGACAACATCATCAAGACAGCCCCACCCCCTCCCCCCAGCTCTGATCTGTTTGACCTGTTGCCCTCAGGAAGGCGCTACAGGTGCTTCAGAGCACGGACTAAAAGACTCAAGAACATTTTTTTCAAAAAAAACACTCTGAACACACACACTGCACTGACTTCACAGCCGCAGCCTACCACCCCCCCCCCCCCCCCCCCCACTTCTTCCTCCCCACCTACTGTGCATTACTATATATATTATACCTAAAAGGACACTGGAATTCTGTGCAATTTCATTACAGTGCAATACTTATTATTTAACAATTCAATTTCCTTGCAGTACAATATTTATTTATTTATTTATTTATTATTAATACTTAACCATTTAATCTCATTACTGTGCAATATTTAACACTAAGGACTTTTGATACACCAAACTATATTTCTGCATAATGTGCATGCAAACCTTTTATCTCTCTACCACTTTATAAAATTGCACTCAGGACCGTGCTCCACATTCCCCCCCTCTCTTTTTTTCTGCACTACTTACATTTTATATTTTATATTTTAAAGGGGTAGCTTTAATCTTATTGCACAAGTACCGCACTTGTGTATAATGACAATAAAGGCATTCTATTCTATTCATATAAAAGTAAAACATGCAATACCACCATTAAAGTATAATATATAAACTCACACACTCTCATGACCGACTGTTGACACAGTTGCAATCCTTTTATTTGGTTGTTGGCATTTTTCACACTTTTGTTGTGTTGACCTGTGACAGTGGTAACAGGTCTTCTTGTTGAAAGATGATACGGTCTCGGCCTGTTTTTGTCATGAAGATGTTGGGAGATGCTTTTGCACGTGTCAGGAATTGATTTCCTATGTGAGCCGTAAGACACTCCCGCAGGTTAACGTGGACCACCTAGACACTACCAGCGGCATGGGCAGGCATCGTGGGTCCGGGCCCGCCCACTGAGTCACCTGTGCCCACCCTAGACAAGCCTCCGTCCCCAAAGTCACGCTAGCTAAATGTAATGGTGTGGGAAATAAACCCATTGAGCCTAGCATTCATCAAGACATGTATCCTACTTTGAATGTAAATAAGGTGCCAAATTGCATAAAAAAGCAGTTTTTTATTCTGACTTAATATTTATGTCAGGTTTACTTGTGTTGCTCAGCTCCTCGGAATTTCCTGCATGTAGCTTGCAGCCTAGCTGGCCTGCATTTCCACTAGTCTATATCGAAGACGTTTTAGTTCCGGTATTGGACATGTGCGGCCGGAAATTCCGCCAGATGTCCCGCATTTCGGCCGGATGCCCGTCCCCTTCTGCTTTCTTTGTGTTGGAATTTAAACTCCAGTGGATTTCTGAGGACTCTGGTTACCTGGTTCTCAGATCTCTGCAGGGTAAATCCAGACAGCTAGCAAGACTCTGTCCAATCTGAGGACTATGGTTACCTGGTCCTCGGATCTCTGCAGGGTAAATCCAGACAGCTAGACTATCTGTCCAATGTGAATACTATGGTTACCTGGTCCTCAGATCTCTGCAGGGTAAATCCAGACCACTAGCTAGACTATCTGTCCAATCAGTTTTCTGTTGACGACTAAAACTACTTCTGAACGTACACATGTTCCACCTAAACTAGTTCCTTCCTAAGACTATTTAGCATTTCTATTGGCATTTCTTTGGTTTGAAGAAATGCCAATAGACCATCCCATCCTGGAATGCTATGTGGACTAGCCAGACTGTCTTCCGCAGCGTTGTGGAGGAAGGTCTGGCAATGCAAGACTACATTTCCACTGACCTTCTAAAAAGTTGTGTCAATGACCTTTCCCATGCTGTTTCCAGATCAGTGATTCAGCCTACCTGAGCTGCTACCCATGTAATGGAATACAGGCTATCATTTGCTACGTATAGATAGGGAGGATGTGCTTATAATTATCAAATCTGCCTGATCAATACACATGCTGGCGCTGCCTATTACATTGGGCCGGCTGGCACAGATTCATGCCTCATCTGCTTTTTGGGCAGTTTAACTCCAAAGCAACCACACTATAAATAGACTTAAAGAAACTTCCTAGCATAGCAACATTAAGGCTACAAACGACGCATGATGCAACACTCTCTGTAGGAGCCGGCATCAGACTGTCACTACCCGATTTGAGTCGAGTGCAGATGTGAGTCGCGCAAGCTCAGATTTAACTGGTAAACGTGTCATGCTATATTTGTGAAATCTAAAAAACAATCAACTTTTTTTATTACAAACGATAACAGAAGATGGAAATCATGATACGTATTCACCTTTTTAATTTGACTTTCAGCTTTTCCGCTTCCACCTCAGCTGATCCTGGGTTAATATGCTGTGTCAGCTTCTTTTATATGTGTTTGTGGATGTGTACCGAGAAAATACGTTTATCTCCAAACCCTCCATCCTTTCGCATTTAGAGTCTTGATTCCTTAATCTGCTGTTTCCCCTGCATCCGCTCCTTCCTTTTTCATCCCTTGTTTCACACTTTCCAGCACTCAACCTGACCTGAGCCCTGCACTGCCCCCCCCCCCCCCCC
>NC_045744.1:29418582-29425432 GCF_008692095.1 Etheostoma spectabile
CCTTCACTTCCTTTTAAACATTGAGTCATGAATTTATTATGCGAATCAAAATAGAGCAATGACTCTTTGTCCCCGTCCCTGCATGTCATTGGTCTAGAATGAATAATTCAGCCACTGTGGTTGAAGTTATGATCAGGAGGAAAAAAAGGGAATTATTTTGGAGCCGTACCATTCAGGCTATTTTCGAACGTCGAGCTGTCAGCGCCTTTCCTCCAGCGCTCATTCTTTCTTCTCTCTTTTTACTTGCTCCCTATCATTCCGCCTCCCAGTTTACTGGCAATCACACAAAGATACAGTCGAACAGATTCTTCTCTGTCCTTGGGAAGGACTGCGTGCTAAGCAGATCTCGGCCTTTGTGTGCTTGTTCTATATGGTTAGCGAGTGTGTGTTGTTTTCTTTCCTGGCTGTCTTTACAATATGTTTGTTGATAAGTTTGTGCATCTTTCAGTGCCAATCCTGAAGGTATAAGTGGTGATTACGCATGCAGTTTTTCAGATTTTCCTCTGAATAGCTTTGATGGCATAACATGCAACAGCACCAGCTTTCTACTCAAAGACAGCCATTCATCTCGTTATGGAGTGCTTGCCGTCTCCCTCTCTTTGACTCTCACGCATGACTCTTTGCCGTTTTTAGATGTGAAGTGACAGTTATTGAATGCCCAAAAGGAGTTTCACAAGCTCTGTTTGCATTTGATGCTACTTCACGAAGAGGAAATCACAGGAGAGAGGCTAAAGTGCTTAGCGCTTGTTTGGGAAGCAAAATGGTGCTGCGGGGGATCCGATGACCCTGCGAGGGCCGGACGGGGGCCACCGAGTGGTCAACCACATACATGTCAATACATAAACTTCACATGGACGACAAGACAAATGCACGAGCTCTTTGCGCTCACAAAGTCAATCATGCGCTCGGATACACACACATAGATGCAGACGCACACTTGGATGATTATTTGCGGCCTCCTGGGGCATCATTGAAACTTTTCAGCGGTGACCTTACTAAGAGGGAGAGAGATGAGCATTGGAGGGAAAATGAGAGACCGAGAGAGAGTCCTTGAATTGTTGCCGTATGCTCCCTGGGGAGAACTACTATCATATCTGTGTGTCTTCAGTGCCAGAGTCCCACAGCTTGCTTTAGGAGCTCAAGGACCCTGGCTGCTCTCATATTCTCCATATATAATATTCTCGTCATAACGAAAAATCATTTGACGAATCAACAACAAAAGGGTTTCTCTTATCCATTTTTAGCGCTGGATAATGACATTCCTCCAGCGGTAGCCAATTCTCCAAGAGTGGGAGATGAACCAGAGGATAAATGTCACTATCAGTTATCAGTAATGTGTTTTAGGGTTGCAACTACTTCATCCCTAGGTATGTCTGCGATGTTACACTTCCGGGATTGCTCCCGTGCTGCATGAAATTCCACCAGATGCATGTGTTGCACGAATGTGATGTCGGTTTTCTTCTGCTTTCTTTGTGTTGGAATTTTAAACTCCAGTGGATTTATGAGGACTATGGTAGATCCTCAGATCTCAGCAGGGCAAATCCAGACAGCTAGCTAGACTATCTGTCCAATCTGAGGACTATGGTTACCTGGTCCTCAGATCAATGCAGGGTGAATCCAGACAGCTAGCTAGACTATCTGTCCAATCTGAGGACTATGGTTACCTGGTCCTCAGATCTCTGCAGGGTAAATCCAGACAGCTAGCTAGACTATCTGTCCAATCTGAGGACTATGGTTACCTGGCACTCAGATCACTGCAGGGTAAATCCAGACTGCTTGCTAGAATATCTGTCCAATCTGAGTTTTCTGTTGCATGACTAAAAACGGCCTTTGAATGTTCCACCAAAACCAGTTCCTTCCTTGAGGCTATTTTGCAGCGTCTCCGTGTGGATCTTGGGGCCGCCCATGATGATTGTGATTGGTTTAAAGAAATGCCAATAAACCAGAGCACGTTTTTCTCCCATACCCGAATGCAGTGTGGACTAGTCAGACCCTCCTCCGCAGCACCGTGGAGGGAGGTCTGGCAAAGCGGGACTTCATCATCCTTAATATGGTAGTGTGTGTTTTAAAGTGAATTTCCTGTAATGTGGGTTTTATTGTTTGCATTTTTAGCCCCTTGTCTGTCAGTTATAACATTGCACTCACCCAAGTTATTGTTGAGGTCTGTGGACTAGCCAGACCCTCTTCCGCAGCGCTGTGGAGGAAGTCTGTCAATGCGAGACTAGCGCAGACATAGGCTAACTCCTAGTTTCTACCGGTTGCAGATTGTCTGTGAATCCGCTCCTTGCAACACCCACCAGGTCCGGATTTGTTGCGGAACGGCTGCGGCCATGACTGACAACTGAAGTCTCGAGGACCCACGAGATCTCGCGAATTTATGTAGAATGGAACCACAAAAACATCCAGAGGAGTAGAGGGGAAACAACTCTGTGCTGCGTTTTCAAGGTGTAGTGCAGGGAAATATGATCCGTCGTGAGCACACAATAAAAAAACTGATGTTTTATTTGGGTTCTGTGCTCGACTTCCTGTCCCGCCTATCTGCCGTGTGCTGAATTGCTGCAGATCTCTCCGTCGTCCGGCAAAAATAGAAGCTGCGTCTCTCCTCCGGTGGGCCGGGGATCGCCGGAGCTGGGACGCAGCTGTTCCGCAGTCAGTGGAAATACACACATTGTCTTTAATGGAAACCTAAGGACTCCTTCGCTGTTCCGGAGCAGGGGAAAACAAGTGTTATAAAGGCTCCAGATACTCTGCTGTCAATCAAATCAACAAAACACATCTGATCTCGCCCCAAACCTGGCAACCTGTTCAAGCTCTTTCTACCTACTCATCGTCCCTTCCATCTGTTTCTTTATCCTGTGTGTTCAACATTTTACCTTCATGTTATTTGTTCAACCGATTTTATGACCTCTCTCTTATAACGACCTAGTTCGGCAGTGTTTGCAAAGCCTTTACAACCACACATATACATTAAGGTGACCAGATTTCTTAGATAAAATCCGGGGACATTTTCAGCTCAGAAGCAAATTTACCTCCAAAACACGTCATGTTTTTATTTTTGTAAAACTTAAAACGGGGACACTAGACCTAGAGCTGTTTCCCCCCAACAGACAACATTATGGAAAGGATTTCTAAGGAGGTCGACCTTTCTGTTAAAGATTAAGATCCTTTTTTAAAACATAAAAGTCCGCGAAATTGCGTTGGCTAAAACCACCAGACTCCATGTAAATAATCAGTGATTTTAGCATGGTAAAACACGGCTTTCTAGAACATCTCTGAGCTCTGAGCAGCGCTGCTCAATCGGCCCCGTTTGGTCGGTGTTTTCTTTCTTTCATTCCACTTTCGGGTCTGTCAGTCACAGTGGAAACCGGGGACATTTCCGGGGACATATCCAGCCGGGGACAGGTCACCAAAACCGGGGACTCTCCCCGAAAACCGGGGACGTCTGGTCACCCTAATATACATGCACAGTACTTGGGGGTTTGTGTGTCCTCCTCCTGGGTCTCTGATGAGAAGAGGATCCATGTGATGATCACCTTATGTCCTGTGAAGCACCGTCTTACACACACATGTACACACATACATACGCTCTGTTGGTGTTGTACAACCACAAGCTGAATGCTTTTATCGGTCTCCTGCTTTCTTTTATTCTGCATCTCCATCTCCATCCTTGTCACTCTCCATTTCTCTCTCCACGTCATCCATTGCTGTTTTTCTTCCGCCTTCACCCCCATTCCTCTGTGTTTCACACATCCCCCTCCTTCTTTCTGCCCCTTCATCCCCACATCTGAAACGGTAGCAATGGCTCCTATTGGCTGGATCAAAGAAACGGAGAGCCAATAAGCTTTCAGGCTAACAGGGTCACTATTATCCATGAAACACTGCCGTGTACATCCACGCCGTGTATGCCTATGCAGTCCTTGTACCTATAATACACATTTCTACTGTACATGAACATCCTTCTTGGGTATATGTTTTATTTACAGCTTGGATGAGAGAGAAAGGTCATTTTATATTCTGGGGGATCATTTGATGTCATTTTTAGACCAGATTCGATTTTAGAAAAAAAGAATAAGAAACTGTATCTGAGTGTGACTTCACATACCATACATTTGTAATCAGTTTATGCATTCAGGTCAAAGCTACGTACATATTCATATTCATTCCCCCCCCCCCCATGTGAATCTGGCATCCTGCTGTTCTTCAAAGACCGTCGATGGAAAGCTGTCACACTCCTCCCCTCCCCCGTCTTCCTCCAACTCATTTCTTTTCTCGCTGTTTACTTGCCACACAGACAGATGCATATTTGTACCAGTCAGTCAGCCAGGCTGCGTTCAGTATACATTAACACATATAAATATATATTTTTCTTTTCTTCTTTGGACAGATGTGGCCTTTTCACTCACTGTAAAATGCCACTGACGTCTAGTGTTATAAACCGAATACATTTAAAATGCAAAATTCCTCCCCGTGTGTTGTCGAGCAACATTAAGATTCCCCGGCCTCTCTTCTGGCATCTGACTGAGCGTCGGACCTAATTTGCATCATTAGGTTCTTTCAACTGTGGAATAGCTTTGACCTTACTCCATCATTAGTGACAGAGTGAGACACTGTCCCTCTGTCCCTTTTTTTTTTTCTGCAGTCGTCTTATTCACGGCTGTATATCGAGTCTGCTGTCTTGGTTTTGAATTCCCTGTTTGGCTTTCAACTGTCTTAACGAGCTGGAGAATTGAATTAATTTCTTTTCTTCTCCATACCAAAGGGATGTACAAACACACTCCCACAACATACACACACACAGACACACACACACAGGGTAAAAAGGGGCCGTTGCCTTTCAGGTGAGACGTCTCTAGGGAAATGCTTTCCTTAGCAGCAATCGCCCGGCTATCAACGCAATCGGCGGCAGCCCCGTTGGAACCGAGAAGAAAGACGTGATTTTACTTCCCAATGACTGACCGACCCTTGGGATTATCCCACCATTTTGTTATCTGGAAACTCATTAAGAAACACACCAGAAAATGACCTCTCTTCATATCCCGTTTAGAGACGGGGAATCACAACTGTGATAGCGGAGTCTCCTGTTTGTGTGAAGGACAGGTTTGTCTTCTTTGGCATGCAACGTAAGACGTCATTCATCAGCGTGACCCGCACAATACTGAACTGACATGCACAAATGAGACAAATATTCTGCGAGCATTTCACAAACGTGAGGACGCACCGCCGAATACAGCTCACGGCAGTGACTGAGCTTTTTGGAAGCATGTGAGATAATAAATCATCACTTATGTCAATCCACGCCATTAATAAGGCCACAGATCCCCAAAGGCCAAGACTAATTCAAGGCTGTTCAGTCACTTGTTAGACTGTGTGTCACTCACAATGATTGGTGTCTGCATGTGTGAACGTTTTGTTTTTTTTCTATTCCCAGAGACAGGTCAAGTTTGATTAAATGACTTTTATCTCCCCGCTATTCTTAACTATATCTCTCTAACTTGCACTGTTGCTAATGGTGTAATAAGCCCCGCACTTGCTGGTTAATTACACCCCGGCATAAACAATTGCCACACTAAATGCTTTTCCTGAATACACTTTAAAAAAAACAAAAAAAAAGCCATGTAAACACAGGCTTATTCACGTGCACACACAGGCACAATTGGTGTAGCTTTAGTGGTGCACGCACCCGATTTTAATGACTTGTAAGTCTTCTCTCTGCCTCCCAGCTGGCAGGAGTCCAAACCTCTGATCAGCAGCGCGAGCACTTCATCGTTCCTAAAAAGACGTCATGTTGCACATATAGCACCGTATCACACGGACCAAACACACATCACAGCGACTCCGCTTGGATCGGAACTGAGAACAAAAGAGGATTTTGTACATTTTTCAGCACGAGGAGACGGGCTCTGTTGTTGCTCCTCACTAATGAGGCAAAGTCCCATCCTGGATAACAGGACTACACTTGTAGTGACACTTTAATGCTGTAACTGCTGAATGCATTAGGTTTAGGAGTTTCTCATGTTTAGGCAAGTAAAATCCATCAATTAGGGAAAACAGTCTTCTTCACTTACTTGTGAGCCATGTCAAAGGAAATATTTGGATCATCTTGTGATTGAAGTTTTTCTCATTCACTCTTAACCCTCATGTTGTCCTTGGGTCAAATTCGACCCATTTTCATTTTTTCCATCACAGAAAATGGGCCTTCGAAATAAGCTGAAAATGTCAACATTAGAAATATCAAAAAAACTTTGGAAAAAAACATTAAAAAAAGGACCCACCACATTGAAAAAGTGACAAAAATGTCAGAAAATGCGATACCTTTTTTTCATGGTTGACGGGAAGACAACACAAGCGTTAAGGACCTGCCTAAAAGCTTGTCTAAATTGTCCATGTATGTATGTATGCTTTGAGTGTGTCTGCACATGGGAGTCAGAGCTGCCTGTGACGTTGGTGGATATATGTTTGTTTGGAGCTTAAACGGACTAAATTTAGCAATAATGTGTTGGGGGGCTTTTGTTGGGATGTAAACCAAACTGTTCCCCTTTTAGCCCTGGCATTTCCCCAATGTCTGCCGAATAAGCCGAAATGGAGATTTATGATAACACCTGTAATCCCTTAACCTCTAGATCACGTGGGTTCATTACTGCAAGTTGGAGGGGAAAAAGTGACATCACATGGTAGAAATAGAGTATGTGGGTGCTAGACTTGGGCCGTATCCAAATTTTGATAATGTCAAACCTCCTCCCTATTTTACCGCGGTGTATTATCCTGACTAAATAAAAATGATGACGTGAGGCTCAGTCGGCGTCACAAAACTGTCACTAAACACTCAGTGTGAAACTTGTCATCCCCCCCC